>NC_051176.1:274651335-274748835 GCF_013339695.2 Rhipicephalus sanguineus | reverse complement strand
GCGTTAGAACGAGATCCAGAGTCATTTCTAGCGAAACGATGGTTGTAAATGCTTAGGAATTTTTTCTGGACTCGCTCAATGGCGTTGCTGCTGGAATTAGGAATGCCATTCCAGATCACAGATGCATACTCTAGTTGAGGAAGACATAGCGCGGTGTACAATTTTGGGAAGGGCACAGGAGAACGGAATTCTCTAGACATTCTGCAAACACAGCCTAGGGTGCGAAGACCCCGCAAAGCAACACGCTTAGCGTGAGCAGAAAAGTGTAAGGTGCTATCAAAAAGAACACCTAGATCATTGATCTCACATACCTTACACAACGACACAGAATTGACAGAATATAAAAATGGCACACTAGATGTTTTTCGAGTGAAACTCATTACCTTGGTTTTTGAAATATTTAGGGAGAGGTTATTGCTCCTGCACCATTCAGAAAAAGAACACAAATCAGATTGCAGCAAGCGACAATCGATAACTGAATGAATTTCCTTAAATATCTTTATGTCATCGGCATACAAAAGGAAAGAAGAATTCCGAATGACAGAAGAAACATCATTAACATAAATTAAAAAGAGGAGTGGGCCCAGTACCGACCCTTGAGGAACCCCACTAGTAGCTTTATACAAAGAGGACGTTTGGCCATTAACGGCAACGTAACATAATCTATCAACAAGATAGCTATGGAGGAGATTCACAATTGAAGAATCAACATCAAAGTGTGCAAGTTTATCCACAAGCAGCGAATGGCTGACAACATCAAAAGCTTTGCTAAGGTCACAGTAAATAGCGTCAACCTGTCCTCTCTGCGAAATAGGCGTGGAGACTTGCATCATGAAACTGGCAAGATTAGTGACAGTTGAGCGGCCAGCGAGAAACCCATGCTGATTCACAATCAATGAATTTTTTACATCAAAAGACAATATTTTATGAAGAGCAAGCTCAAAGATTTTGGATACGGCACAAAGAAGGGAAATAGGGCGGTAGTTCGAGACGTCACTTTTACAGCCAGACTTAAACACTGGAAAAACACGAGCAGTTTTCCACATGCTAGGAAACGTTGAAGCATGCAGACACTTATTAAATATGGTAGTCAATACTGGGACAAGTATACTGCCATAGGCTTTTAGTATGGCAGAGGGGATGCCATCTGGGCCAGCTGAAAAGGATGGTTTCAAGCGCTTAATGCATTCTGAAATGGAATCTTCATCTAGCGACACAGCATCAGCTGCGCCAACTGCCTTAACCTGTCGACCGTTACTAGCTACAGAGGCTGGAGACTTATAGACAGATGAAAAATGCATGGCAAAACAGTCAGCAACGGCTTGAACTTCTACTCCATTTGGGTCCAGTATCCTGAAGGACTAATAATAATAATAATATAATAATAATAATAATAATAATAATAATAATAATAATAATAATAATAATAATAATATAATAATAATAATAATAATGTTATTTAAAGTGCCCAGGAAAAACCTCAAGGTCATTGTGCTGGCGCACGCAAGAAAATTACTAATAACAAACGATATAATGAAGACAAGACAGTAGACAGTATAAAATACGAACAAATAAGAGCCAAAACGTAAAGACGAAAAGTCAGGACAAGGCAAAAGTACAATAACACAACACGACAAATGTAGAAGGATAAGACACAAATGCAGTTCACTTACAACAAAGCTCAAGTTAAGCTGAAGAATGAACACGAAGAAAACGACTTCTACAATGTGCGGCATTATTGGAACGCAGCGTAAAGGTCGGAAGAAAAGAATGCTTGCAAGTTATGAAAAATATCAAGAAAATAAGCGACAGAAAGATTATGTACGCTGTGAACGGTTCATGTTGGCAGAGGCAGGCAGGTATATGAAAAGGTCTATACTCTCTTGCTATCTTACGCGGAATCCGAAAATTAATACAACTGAACAGCCCGGGCCAGGTTATGATACCGTGAACAACCTTGAAAATAATATCAGATCCGCCTGATTTCCTTGGCAGTGAAGTGACGGCAATGACAAAACGCCAGCTCTGCGTGGAACACGCAGCACAGTCACAGCGAAAGCTGTGAGAGCGGCCTTTCTAGAGCCCGTTGTAAACTCTCTTGGGCGACTACTGCAAGTACACGTGGGATTTATGGCGTACTGGGTACCCACGTGGTACCCAGTACCACGTGGGTACCCAGTACGCCATAAATCATCATAATTTTTGTGAAGTAGGGGAGCACCCACTATGCCATTATTCGTCATTCTGGGGAGAAGCGAGGTACCCGCTACACATCTGTAATGGATTATGTGCACTTTGTTAATGCTGTGGCTGATGAAGAATTATGGCTAAACCCATTGTAATGTGTTGGAAGCATTAAACGACTCACTCGTTACCCAATTCACATTGCGTGACGCCTGGTTATTATATTGCTCTTCTACCACGCTATATTACATATGTTAACGTTTTTCCTTGCCCGACACGACGCCTGTATAGGGTCTCCTTGCGAAGGAGTTTCAAGCAGTGGCGTGGCTCTGTGGTGGAATACTCGACTGCCACGCAGAGGGCCTGGGTTCAAATCCCATGCGATCCTCGATATGTTTTTTCTCCTTTTGCGCGGTAGCAGTTACGGACATCGGCGACGGCGGTGGCGGACAACTATGCCACCAAAATTGGCTGTTCTTGTGATCTCATGACAGCTTTCATTGTAATAATCCAACGGAGACAGAGAATAACATCCACTGTCATTCCCTAGCGAAGTTAAAGTTACTATATATATATATATAAAGTATGAGAGGTGGCACTTCAAGAATTCGTTTATTTAGTCAACGTTTCAGTGAGACCTTTATCAACACAAAGCCCTCACCGAAACGTTGACTAAATAAACGAAGTCTCCTTGAGGTGCCACCTCTCATACTTATACTTCTACGGCAACCTAAGGCAACGACTCCTTCAACTATTATATAAATATATATATATATATTCCTCTACTGAGCGATTAAAACGGCAGTTCAAATCACTACATTTTATCTGCAATCACGTGATGAAAGGAACGCACCACAGCAACAAGAGAAGTCTGACGACCGATTCTCGCAATACTCAAAGAAAAAACAAACAAAAGAAACACTTTCAGTAGCTAGTTAACGCACTTCCACGCGGTGTATAAATCTCCCCGTCCCGTTCGTATACACAGAACTGCCTCCGCCCGCTGTCGATATGGAAGGTGCTTGGTCGAGGCTTAAATAGCGAACCTATAATACGCGCCGGCTCTCAAGGCAGGTGCGCAGCAGCGTTTCAGCTCAACTTTTTTAACGTGCGCCGGCGGGGCTTCTTCGCCAGTTCGCGAGGTTCCCCGGAAGAGGAAGTGTAAGAAATGGCGATGTGAGTGGTAGCCATTTATTCGCCGGGGCCTCGTGGGCACGTCCGAGGCTGTTTCATGTTCCGGTGGTGGTTTGAGCCGCCCGCGGCAGATTTCTGCGGCTTGATGGCGCACCGGCGGGGAAGCCCGTCTCTCCCAGCGGGGGATCACCTTTGCGCTGCTTCCTCGCGCTGTCGAAGAAAAGCGCGCGCTCACAGCCAAGACGCCGCTTTCGAAATCGATTCGCCAATATCGCCGCTTCCAGCTGATAAGGACAGACCTCCTAGCCGAGCACTCCCCTTCTATAGCTTTTCTCAAAACACGAGGCTGTTTCGGCCGCGCACGCATTTTCACGGCCACGGCGGGATGAGCTCTGTCTCGCCTGGCTTGCGTCGCCTCTCCTCGGCGATTCCCTCGGTCATCCCATGCGGAAAGTCGTCACTGTGGGGACCGCAGGGAGAGAGACCTGTCTGCCCGGTATAATGGCCGCGGCGCCAATTTTGAAGCGGATGTGGCCCTATATCGGGCCAGGGGCGGCAGTTCTGCCGATGACTACCGTAAGGAAAAAGAAAAAAAGGTGGCCCCGCTGCGCGAGCGAGAGTCCAAACGTTCGGAATCGAGCCACCTAACGCGCGCTATGCCGGTTGTGAGCCCTGAGTTTCGTCAGGTGGCCCCTTTTGAGCACGAGTATATAGCGCATTTTTATGAAGAAACAGGCATTGTTTATATTCTGCATATATATATATATATATATATATATATATATATATATATATATATATATATATATATATATATATATATATATATATATATATATATATATACATATATATATATGTTTCGACCGTGCCACGGCCTTCGTCAGAGAATGAGAAATATACAAGACATATGCCGCTTTTAAGGGCTACTGAAATCGCGGTATCAATCAGAATGGTGATTACAAGAAAAACGCCAGAAGTCTCCAAACAAACCGTAGTTAGTGACAATATATTTTGATATGCCACCTCGATTGACAAGATAAGTGCTGTATGTACAAACAAGAAGCCGTCGCACGGTGAGTGTTAAAAGCAAAGCAACACTGATTACGCTGTGACAGAGAAACACGAGAGATTAGGGCAACGTGCGTGGCAAAACAAATATCATGCGCACATGTTAGGCACATATTAAGATTCTAAAATATCAGTAAATCACATTTAAACAGTCACTTTGGTCGCTATACATGGAGCAGAAGATTTCATTGCAGTATGAGGGAAAAAAACCACTGCAAATACAAATATACAAAAAGGTGTGTGTGTGTGTGTGGTGTGTGTGTGTGTGTGTGTGTGTGTGTGTGTGTGTGTGTGTGTGTGTGTAGGGGCTGGGGGAGGGGAGGAGGTTAGCGCATCAGTATGATTAACTTTGTTACACAGAAACCTTTGACGAATCCAAACTTTTGTCGCTAGGACTAAACTTTTGTCCCGCAACCGGACGCTACAATAATGAATTTCAGCTCATTGCCGATCTTCATAACTTCGAAAGAAACATGCGATTGTGCGAGTGCGTCTTGAACCGCCAATCAACTGAACAAATCACTTCCGCGTTACCGACTGGTAAACTCTAGATTCCGCCTACCCAACGGGATAAATGCCTTGACTTATACATACGAGCTGTACGGCATGATATACTCAAATCGTATAAAACGCGTTCGCGATTCCGCCACAACCTCAGCTTTAAATTAAGAGGCTCAGGCTATTTAATCATTGGCAAGCTGCATCAACATAGTAATTAAGCCGCCAGATAAACGTGGTGCAGTTGTGGTAATGGATGCTGACAGTTACATTGATGAAGCCCAGAGGCAACTTGATGACACCACATGCTATAGGCGCCTTAACAATGACCCGACAGAACAGTTAAAATGTATTGTCAGTGATGCTGTGGCAGATCTTGCGAAACAAAACAAAATAGCTCAATCTGCATTGCATTATACGCTGATTCCCCCGAGCCCGGTGGCGGGTAGGTTCCATACCCTGCCTAAAATTCATAAAGAAAACAATCCCGGTATACCGATTGTGTCTGGAATAGGTACGGTGACTGAGAACCCCTCACGCTACGTCTATAGCATTATTTGTTCCATTCCCGTCACACTTCCCTCGTACATTAAAGACACGAATCATTTTTTAAACGATATAAATGATTTAGATATTCCTGATGGGTCTTTTCTGGTGATACTTGATATTCTACACTCTACACTAATATTCCCCATTCTGATGGTATCCGTGCTGTTGTGCACGCGTAAGTCTGATCTCGACAAACCAATTGACTCATCCACACTGGCTACGCTTCTCAAGTTAATTCTTGAACTAAACAACTTTGAGTTCAACGGCCAACACTATGTTCAAGTTAGCGGCACTTCTATGGGCACCAGGATTGGCCCTAATTACGCAAATATCTTTATGGGCCTCCTAGAAAACGAGTTTCTTGCGCGCGGCGATTTGAAGCCTTTTTACTACAAACGCTTTATTGACGATATCTTTTTATTATGGCATCATGGCGAATCCCAGCTTCTTCCTTTCATCGAGGATTTTAATAATGCCCATCCAAATATATCGTTCTGGCATTCATACTCGGCCATCAGTGTTAATTTTCTTGACGTCACGGTAACATTGCACGAACAGAAACTGACGACGAAGCTGTACAGGAAACCAACCGATAGACATGAGTATCTTCATTTTCAAAGTAGTCACACAAAACAATGTAAAACCAGTATTCCATATAGTCAGGCCATTCGCTTTAAACGCATCTGTTCCGACAGCAGTGAATTCATTCGCAACTGCGAACACCTTCGAGGTGCAGTAACCAGACAAAGATACCCCGCACGAATCATTGACGACACCCTCAAAAGGCTGACAACATCGACCTAACGCACTCAGCATCGGCTCCTAACGTGGCCAGCATTCTCAAGAAACACCACAATATGTTGATTCACAGTAACCGCCTGAAAGACATTTTTACGGAACCACGCAGGGTAGTTTATCGCCGATCACGTAATATGCGTGATACCCTAACATCATCGAAAATAAACAACCGATCCAACTATGGTGGCTGTCAACGTTGCAGTAAACCCCGCTGCAAGGTCTGCCCACATATGACAAGTTCACATTCCGTAACTAGCAGTGCCTCAAACTTTTCTCTGAGAATCAACGGCGACTTCACTGGCGACAGCGCCAATGTTATCTACATGCGTGAGTGCTCCACGTGCCGCAAGCAATACATAGGTCAAACCGAAAAGTCATTCAGATTACGTGTTAACAACCACAGAGCCCACGCTTCTAACCTACCTCATCTTCTGCTGTCAAAGCATGTCCACATACCAGGTCACTCCTTTGAAAAAATCAAGGTCACAATACTACAGTCTGCATTTAAAACTCACCATGACCGAGAAGTTCGCGAATCTTACCTCATTAACAAATTCAACTGTCGTCCCTCCGGCATAAACGAAAGCATCGGACGCGTTGCCTTTCTTTCTGTGTAACAAAGTTAATCATATTGATACGCTAACTTCACCTCCCCCCCCCCACCCCTACACACACACACCTTTTTGTATATTGGTATTTGCAGTTGTTTTCTATCACATACTGCATTGAAATCGTCTGCTCCATTGGTAGTATAGCGACCAAAGTGACTGTTTAAATGTTGTTTACTGATATTTTAGAATCTTAATGTGTGCCTAACATGTGCGCATGATATTTGTTTTGCCACGAACGTTGCCCTAATCTCTCGTGTTTCTCTGTCACAGCGTAATCAGTGTTGCTTTGCTTTTAACACTCACCGTGCGACGGCTTCTTGTTTGTACTTACAGCACTTATCTTGTCACTCGAGGTGGCATATCAAAATATATTGTCACCACGGTTTGTTGCGAGCCATCTGGCGTTTTTCTTGCAATCACCCTTCTCATTGACACCGCTATTTCAGTGGCCCTTAAAAGCGGCATATGTCTTGGATATTTTTTCATTCTCTGACGACGGCCGTGCCACGGCCGCAACATTAGACATAAGCTATTGCTTTCTCGTATGTGTACCCGCATGTTTTCATATACATATATATATATATATATATATATATATATATATATATATATATATATATATATATATATATATATATATATATAGGGTGTCCCAGCTATCTTTAGCCAAGGGTTTAAAAATACAATATTAGAGGCAGGCGAGTGAAATCACTTGCAAATTACTGACAGTCACCTTGCGCACTACAGACAATTTTTTGTGTGGTAATTAACTAATTTGTTCATTAGGATTATTTAATTAAATTGCAAAATATTGGCTGTAGGCAAGAAATGCGGCTTGCAAAGTTCGAGGGCGTCTTCAGAAACCCCAATTCCATTATTTGCGACAAAGAAAGTCTCACGTATACCATTTTTCCAAGCTGCAAAGAAAGCCCGCGAAATACAAAAAGAACCACGTGACTACCGCATTCGCCCGCCGCGAGTATGCTGCCCTCAGCCGTGCTTTGAGAGAACGAAATCAGCTGCGCCCGCGACTCGGCGGCTCCGTTGCGGCTTTAGGCTGATAAGTTGACGGTGGTTTCTTGGCCCGCGTTCGCTACAACTCGCACCGTCACGCGCGCCAACTGGCTGGCAACGGGCCAAGAAACCACCGTTAACTTATCGGCCTACTGCTGCAACGGAGCTGGCGAGTCGTGGCCGCAGCTGATTTCGTTCTCTCAAACCACGGCTGAGGGCAGCATACTCGCGGCGGGCGAATGCGCTAGTCACGTGGTTCTTTTTGTATTTCGCGGGCTTTCTTTGCAGCTTGGAAAAAATGGTATACGTGAGACTTTCTCTATCGCAAATAATGGAATTGGGGTTTCTGAAGACGCCCTCGAACTTTACAAGCAGCATTTCTTGCCTACAGTCACTATCCAGCAATTTAATGAAATAATCCTAATTAACAAACTAGCTAATTACCAAACAAAAAAATTGTCTGTAGTGCGCAAGGTGACTGTCAGTAATTTGCAAGTGATTCCACTCGCCTGCCTCTAATATTGTATTTTTAAACCCTTGGCTAAAGATAGCTGGGACACCCGGTATATATATATGTATATATATATGTATATATATATATATATATATATATATATGTGTGTGTGTGTGTGTGTGTGTGTGTGGTGTGTGTGTGTGTGTGTGTGTGTTATAAGAAAACATGCCGGTACACGTACGAGAAAGCAATAGTTTATGTCGAATGTTTCGGCCGTGGCACGGCCTTCGTCAGAGAATATATATATATATATATATATGCAGAGTATAAACAATGCCTGTTTCTTCATAAAAATGCGCTATATACTCGCGCTCAAAAGGGGCCACCTGACGAAACTCCGGCCTCACAACCGGCATAGCGCGCGTTAGGTGGCTCGATTCCGAACGTTTGGACTCACGCTCGCGCAGCGGGGCCACCTTTTTTTCCGGAATAATTACGACCATCTGGGGTTCTTTAATGTGCACCTAAATCTGAGTTTGCGCAATCATCTTGTTTTTTTTTTTGTACATTTTGCCCTCATCGAAATGCGACCACCAAGGCCGGGCACTGCACCTGCACCTTCGTGCTTGGCAGCGCAATATATGTAGCTGGTAAGCCACCATGGTAGTTAGATGTACTGACTAACTGCGTTAATTGCTCACTTTTTCATACGTGTTACAGTTGGGGCGCATTCCCGCCTGCGTAGCATAAATCCCAGGACTATCAGCACTATCGATATCGTCAACCCCCCCCCCCCCCCCCCCCGTATACAAAAGCATGTATATATGCTAAACAATGCGCTAGAGTTTTCGTTACGATAATCGCGAATTGCTTGATGCACAATTTAAATGAAACACTCGTAGCGCATTCATAGAGATATCTTTTTTTTTTTTTTTTTTTTTTCATTCTTTATTTACAAAATACTTTACAATATACAAAAGCATTACTGGACCCATAGCCATTGGCTAGTTCCGGGTCCACAGACAACTTAGGGTATGAAATGCAGCACGCGAGCAAACAGAAACAAAAGACGTGATACATAATAGTAATATTACCATACATAACTCATACACAAATATAAATATAACATCAGTGTTCTATTATCCTTCTCGCACGCGAGCGAACAAAGCAAATACATAACAATGAGTATGACATGCACAACTTAAGCATTGACACGCACAACTTATGCAAGAATGTAAATATAAAGAAGCGTACTCTCATCGACAGTATTTTTCAAAAAAGTATTTTCTGACAGCAGACCTGAAGTTGCGGGCTTCTTTTATATGTATGGGCAGAGAATTCCAAATAAGTGCGCCGTTAAATTCCACGAGCCTTTTCCCGTACAAATTATGACATGGAGGCAGATTAAAACACTGATTAGTTGCAGCTCTTGTATTTCGTAGCGGGATCTTAACAATGTAATTGGAAGCGGATCATGGTATCGATAATACTATGAATGACCTCAGCAATTTTCAATTCATATAATGCATGCACTGGCAACACATGCAATGAGCTGTACAAGTACGTACTGGATTGAGTACGCGTAGAAGTGATAATTCTTAATGCCCGTTTTTGCAGACGGAATACAGGATCAAGGTAAGTTGTAAAGGTGTTACCCCATGAATCAATACAGTAAGATATGTGACTTTGTATAAAGGAAAAGTACAGAATGCGTAGGACTGGATATTCGAAACATTCACGAGCCTTAAGAAGAATATAACATCCGTAAGCAAGCTTGGAACAAAGGTGTTTAATGTGAGTTTTCCAGTGCATGTCTGAGTCTAAGAAAATGCCTAAATATTATAGGAGAAAACTTGTTGTATTTTTATACCTTGTAATGATATATCCAGTGTTTCAGTATTGAGTTTTTTCTTCCTGGAATGAAAAAACTGTATACTTAGTCTACTAAGATTAAGGGTCAGCTGATTGGATGTGAACCACTTAAAAACATTTTCTAACTCAGCATTTATTTTATCCTGTATATCAAGCAGACTGTCACCAGTAAATAGAAGAGCGGTGTCGTCAGCATACATCAAGCCTGTGAATGCCTAAGCGTTGCAGGGAAATCATTTATGTAGAGTGAGAAAAGCATGGGTCCAAGGACGGAACCCTGTGGCACACCAGTTAGTACGGTTTGTGAAGTAGACGTATAATTTTAAGTATTACTTGCTGGTTGCGGTTACTGAGGTAGCTTCGGAGCAAGTTGTGGATTTTTGCCCCTCAACCCTAGATTGTTAATCTTGTTCAGTAATATATGATGGTCAACTGTATCGAAGGCCTTTCTGATGTCGAGATAGGCAACGACCGCAATTTTATTCTGCTGGAGAGCCGTATTCAGTAGGTGCGTAAGGGTGAAAACAGCGGAAGAAGTAGATTTCTGAGGTCTGAATCCGTGTTGGTGGGGGCTCAGTATATTGTATTTGGATATGAATTTGTTTATGTGCACCGATAGTATCTTTTCAAAAACTGTGTTGATAACGCTAGTAATCGAAATCGGCCGACGGCGGCAACAGTATAACTAGTTCTGCTTGCACTTGCTGTGCGCGCCTTCTAGTTCACCTGTCTCGCGCTGCTCTTCGGAATGACGACGCGCTGAACCGCATCGCTACAGCTGTTGCGTTTCTCAATCTTTTCTATCGCACTCGGCTGGAGCGATTGCCAGCAAAGCATGCGTACATTTCATGCGAAGCATGCGTTACTTCACTGCTCATAGGATTAAACTTCATAATAGCAACACGTGCCCTGTATAACTAGTTAAAACAACTGTTAGTGAACCTTATTCATCTAATGTGACATAAAAATGTGTTGTCCCCCTTTACCGGAAATGCACTTGAATAGATGGAACAGAAATAACTGTCGCAATGAAAACAGGTGGTTCAGGCAAAAACAAACAAACAAACAGACAAACAAACAGACAGACAGACAGACAGACAGACAGACAGACAGACAGACAGACAGACAGACAGACAGACAGACAGACAGACAGACAGACAGACAGACAGACAAGTAGAGACAGATCTTGTAAAGTAACAGCGAAGACATGCCCGAAACACCTCAGTACATAACAAGCTCCGTGAAGGAAGGTGATGAAACAGGTGGGGAAATTGAGCTGGTCAAATTTCTGCATACTTGATCAGTCGACGTCCTAAGGCGTGAGAGGCCGAAGGCCAGAAGAGGCAAAGCGATTGTGAACGCCTGTTTCCTCTTCTTGTTTTTTATGCATTCGTTTTTCTACCAACATCAAGAAACATGTCGAACCCTTGAGAACCACTAGAGAGTTCAAGTTATACTCCACAACACTACTGAGCAACGTACGCATTGATAAAACGAGATTGTGTGTCAGTCAGCCGCAACGCAGTCTCAAACTCGCTCTCTACACTCAGTTATATTCTTCAAAATAGAAAGGTTGCGTCACAATTTCAACAGTTTAAAAAATAAACATAACAACAAAAACACAAGCGCAGAAGCAGTAGCACTGTACATCCTAAACATTGAAGATACATAAGGGTACACGTAATAGGTGCACATTCCAGTGCATAGAATACCGCAAACATGCATGTACACGTACCAGCAGATGTATACTGCATTTAAAAATACGTAAAACATCTAAAGAAGAAGAAGGAACTTAATGCTATGATCGCAGGAACATAAAAAAGAAAACAAGAAAAAAAACGAAGGTGAAAAAAAATAAAAAGTGCAGTCAAACCTGCATACATCGAACTTCGATATAAGGTTTTTACAAAATTTGCCGTACTTTCGATGCAAATTGTGGTGCGCAAGTTGACTTCACGGCACTTCTTCATGATAATGCGAGGAAGGCGGCTTCACGGAAATACACGGGGATTATTTTCTTTAGTTTTTAATTTTCTGTGGTTTCTCGGGTTGTATGCAGTGGAGAGTTATACGCTAGAAAATACGCTATCGATGTAAACAGCGCCTCAACATCTCAATACGCAGCTGCGCATAGCCTCTATTGGCGCTGTTGTCAGCCTTATCTTTCAATAATAGTACTTAGCGTGCTTCTTGGGATGCTATACGCAGCGGAGACGTCAGACTTAATTTCTCCACGTTCGGCTGTGTTGGTTACCAACAACCTCGTGGAGAACAGCAGGTTCTTCCCTTTTAACAAAGGTAGCGGAGAATCGCAGTGAAACGAACGGCGACCGCGCACGACGGTCGCGATGACGAGGTATCATGGGAGAAGGCACGTGGTGGCAAGTTTGCAGTAGTATTGAAAGTTGGGCCAGTTGGTGCGGTAGCATGTTTGTTGTGAGTCAGCGCTCCTCCGTGTGCCTTCTGTTCTATTCCGTCTTCGTCGTTCTCGCGCAGTACTCAAACAAGTAGTCCTTTGTACTCTCTCCGCGCGGCTCCTTTCTAATCACCCCGCCCGCTTTCCCAAATCTCCCGAATGCATGCGGGAAAGTCCCGTTCCATGAGGAAAAGCCCATTTTATGTGAGGGAAAGCCAACTTCTTGGGGTTTTCGATCTATGAAGTGTTCCAGCAATTTTCGTTCGACGTACACTCTTAATCAAATCCTGGCTAACTCATGCCCTGTAGGCGGGACGCTTCAAAACTCAGGAAAACTCCCGGCTACAGTAGGCCTTCGAAACGGAGTTAGCCGTGACAAGCGTATATAAAAAACGTGCACCCGTCACCGGCGCCTTATAGACGGCCTGCATGTTAGTCGCGCGTCGGTGTGGGCCGCGTAAGTGAGAATCCTGGCTGCAGCTCAGCGTACGCTCCCGCGTGTTATAACTTGTCGGCGCAAGCGTCGGTGTATACGCATGCGCCGACAGCGTCAGCCGCAAAGGCGAGCTATGCTGAGAGGAGGTATACGCATGGAGCTAACTACGCGCTCTCTCTTGCGTGCGTGAGAGAGAATAGGGGCTGCTACGCTCTCCGTTTCGCTCCGCTTCTGCTGTTTTTGCGCAGAGAAAAGAAAGGAAGGAGGTAAAAACGAGAGTTCGAAGATATTGTGCGACGGGAAGGGGGTTGCGTTTTTGGCGCGAAATGGGTTAGTTGTAGCAGTTGTAGCGCATTCCACGACAGCGGCGGATGTTTGATAGGTTGGTGTGGTTCGTTGAGCGTGTCGCGTGAGCCTGTAGTCTGCCGCCATGGAAATATTCTCTTATCTCAATATTAAAGGGGTGTTGCGATGACATAGCGACATCCCCTTGTATGTGCATTGGGTACACGCAGGCTGTTGACGCAGGATTACACGACGATTTCGCGCCATTTCTGTCTAGCTGGTGCGCTCACTGCGGACACAGCCCGGCGCATCGTACCCGCCTGGGTGAGTGTTCTTCTTTCTTCACATATATGCTCGTGCTGTTAGCGTTCACATTGTTGCATGCTTGCGCTGATATATATGAATGATGGTATTGAGCTGCCAGAATATTATTTTGTAGGCTTTTGAAATAACTGTACGAGTATGCTTACGAGTAACTATGCGAGTATAGGAGTACTTATCTTTGTTGTAATCGTCATCCGTCTCTATAGTCGCGCACGTGTTGTCGTGCTGGTCGCATTTATTGTGAACTCTCATACAGTTCAGAGGCTTTCGTCGCTCTTGACAGGTGTCACTGAGATAATCACTTCGTGTTGCTTGACAAGCTGTGTAATTTTAGCTCTCGCATGGCTTCCTATCTTTCGGCTAGCAACTGTTCTATGCACTTATGGTCAATGATATATTGCGGCAATCAAAGGAAGCATATTTTTGCTAGCAGTTGAATGATGTTCGGACATCCTTTCATGTTAGGTCGTTATGCTTCGCATTTACAATTCTTTTTTTTTTTTTTTACCTTTGGGAAGCGAAAAGGTTTTTCCACAATCAAAAAGTAATAAAACTGCACTTACGAGTACCGAAGACGTTAGTGCCGTTTCATTGGATCAGGCGCTCATAGATACGACTAGCGGCATTTCTTGTTATTAGGAGGAAAAATCAGCAATTTGACTTTCTGAATAGCGACAGTGTTTAAAACGCGTTTTGCTGCCTAATTTTTAACAAGTTCTAAAGCCAGCCTCATTCATGCTCGGGAATACATTTGCGTATTTACTGTGCCCCTTCACTGATTTCTGTGGTTTCGGGTCACATTTGCCCATTGGTCTTATGCAGTGCCATGTGAAGTGTGGACAAGTCATCAGTGCATCATGCACCAGCTGTGGTGCCTGTGCAAATTGCTGATCTCGATGAAGGTAAAGTAACGAGTCATATGTTTTTAGACGTTAGCTAGTTGATGGCATTTTTGTTCTCTCATGCATCATTTCATGCGATGCAACAGCGATATATAACCGTACTTGTATAAAAGTATTGTTGTTTTCGTTGGCAGCTTATTATTTATGTTGGATTGATCATTGTTAGTGTTATTACAAAGAAGTGAAATTCATACAGCAGTCGTAATAAGGGATATAATTGTCGTTCATCCTCGTGATAGTATACACAGAATTTGAATACGTCGGCAGGTGACAAAACCTTCTGACACAAGAGCCAGGCGCAGTTTTATCGAGCAACTGGCCAGGAGCTCACACCTTGCAGGGTCTCCAGCAGCAGCATCAGCAGCAACACCGGCCGTGGTGTTGTTTACAATGCCGTAACTGAGCATACGATCTTTCTTCTTGTGTTTTTATTCATTTTCTTTTTTTTGCGTTGCACTCCCATCTAAAAATCTTATTTAATTAACGAATGAATCGTGAGTCTATTGTAAAACTGCTTTCCTTGTACGTGATTCTCATCAAATTGCGACTGTGCTGTGGTTTTCACTTGCAGCCGACATTCGAAACAGAGCTTCACTTCTAAAAAAACTGAAAGTTTCATGGAGAAGCTCCACAAAGTCAAAGTCATCCTCGGTCAGATAGTCAATGCCCGCACGTATTTATTTCGTGGAGGTCGACGAGTATTTCTGAGGAAATGATGCCAAGCTTTCTTTCATAACTGTGGCAAGTTTATGGTTAAAATACTATAAGAAAGCTTCAAGCAGCTTCCGAAAACACTTTTGTAATTTCCATCTTCTGTGACGCTATCTATTTAAACAAAATTCAACAAGGTGTATAACAGAATGAGAACAACCGTTTCCCAAGTATAAGTTTTTGTGTGAAGGGCAAAAAGGGCAGGTGATCTAAGAACATAACGTCGAATGTGTCTTCTTGCTTTTTTTGTTTCGTCAGGATGACATGCCAGCAGCCCGCCCATCGCCTGACCCCGGAGTTTGGAGGGAGTACGACAACAAGGCTTTCTACTGCGATCAAGTGCAAGATAATTTGAAACGTTCGGTTGGCACAGTTCTAGAGAAATTTGTGCTTGACGATGTACGGTACGATTATTTTGTGCTTGACAATGTACTATATTAAGGTCCTCACATACCCAACTGGGTATGCTCAATGCTTCGTCTTGTGCAGAGTGCAATGAGAAATACCCAGTTGTTTTCCAGGTGTTTTGCCGGCGGGAAGCTGCTGAAGAAACATTGAAACGATCAAAAGAAACGATCATTGAAACATCAAAAACGATCATTGAAACGATCAAGAGCACCAGAATATATTTGTCCGAAAAAACATCGGATGTCACGTTTATCGTTTCCTTCAGCTCTGAGCATTGCTTTTAGCGCTGTTTGTATTTTTTACAATAAATACTTCTTTTTACACGTGAGTAGTACCTGTTTCTCGCATGCTTATACACGCTAGACCCAGCAGGTACTATTGAACTATGAAGCTGATAGGGCCAGTCAAGTCATTCTCAAGGAAAATGATTCCGCTGTACGATACATTTACGAGGAACATGGTGCGTCCATGCTTTAACCACCGTTACTTAAAAAAAAGGAATGCGAAGTTTTATACGCCTGTCTAAACACACTTCATGCTTATAGTTTCCAAGTTACTTGTAGTGGTTACTCTAAGTAACCATCAAGGGGGAACTGAGGGTAAAAACTCTCCTATGTGATGTAATCGGTTCACGTTCAAAAAATCCCAAGTGGTTAAAATTAGGCACTTAAAATTCGGTACCCAGAGCTTCGTGTGCACAATTTCTTGTGTTTGTTGCCACTGCGCATCTGTCAAAGACTAGGCACTGGTATACGCGCGTAACTTTCCGAATACAATATAGCGTACGTGCCCAGCCAACGCAACGTCTGCGTACACAATTCTAAAACTCTGGTAGCCAACAATCAACCACTACACGGCGTGCCATTTGACGTCAAGGGAGTCCGCATTATGGGTACCGCAACCTTGCTTTCTTTGCATAGGCGCGCGCGGGAGGGGGGGGGCAAGGGGGCGAGAAGGGGGGGCGCAAAGTCAGCCCTATACATTGTAGGGGGGGGGGGGCGAGAAGAGGGGCGCAAAGGCAGCCGCATACATTGACATAATAGGGAGGGGGGCGCTGCGACGAACCTTCGCCCCCCCGAAGGGGAACCCTGCGCACGCTTATGTTTCTTGGTTCTTGTGCATGCCACAAACACACAAAAAATAGTAATGAATACGCTGGATAGGATCAATGGGGGATTAGAGAAGATATCTTCGCCCTCAAGTGGACATAAAATAGGGTTGGTAATGATGAAAAACAAAATGCTTCCTTGGACAAATGCGCGAATCGTTTGCCGTGAAATGTACATATCTAATTTAATGCTCTATTAAAAGCAACGGCATGCTGTCGAACTCAAGTGCGAGCTGTAGAGCTTCCACGAGGTTTCTAGATTTCGAAAAAGCGTTCACGCTTTTCTCCTAAATCCATGGTAAGCAATGCCTAAGTCTGGAAAACAATATTTGCATACTTAAATTACCGTCCTCTGGAACGTACATATGTTCCAGCGCGAAGTGCGCACGCCGGTGGGTGTACCTCGTAATAACATCGCTTCATTGGCCTAAAAAGTTCAGAAATCGTTAAACACCCTCATGTTCGACAAATGGCCCCTCTACATTAAGTTTCTTGGGATAATATGTCATAGTTTAGCAGTTCAAGCTCCTCGTGACGACTGCCACACTCAGGCGCAACCGCTTTGTATGTGCCCAATAAAAAAATTAAAAATCCAGCTTGCCCCAAAAGTTGCATCCTTCATAGACCATACGTTGTCTTTTAGCATCTGCGCATAGCTCTGCAACACTAGAACCTATTACTCGATGGTGTCAATTTCATTTTCCATTAATGCACCACTATACTACGTTCTGGATTTCTGGTGTGCGCAACACCTCTCAGTAATCCGCACATTAAAAATTAAGTGCGTGTACAAGTAAACAACCCCAGAAGGTTATCCCATGCACTCACAACAAACTAACATACCCTAGTTGCGTGCGCATGCAAATGCAGCTGTGTGGATGTAGCTCGCCAATTTTGCGTGTACCGCCGTATTAATCGCGACGAAATATGCCAAAAATTTATTGAAAGGTGAAACTTGTGTACAGTTAGGCACTGCATGTCCATGAATGTGCCTTTCGCACAAATACTTCGTATAGTACATAGCATGGACTCGCGCTTCCAGAAAATATTCTAGTAAACTTATGCGAAAAATATTGTATCATCCAGTGTGAGTTTAGCAAATTCTCCGCTTTGAGACGAGTATGAGGTGATTTAAATTGCGCGGCAGGACCGCTATACCAGCATTAATCGAGATGTTCTAAAAAAGATGGCCACTGATGGAGTCGTAACAGAACGTCGCAAATATTTCGGCGATAACTACTGCCGGATACAAGATCCAGTTCATGTTAACAGCCAATTTCCGCCTGCGCACTGCGTGCCAGACAACGGCGAATGGCGCGCCGCCATGTCTTTAGCGTGGACAGTCCACTTCACGAGTCACGTCTGTCGCGCGAGTGTCGTCCAAAGTGAGCGCATGTGAGAGGCATTTCTTCCGCGGCGCAGTCCGCCGAGCGACCGCGAAGCTGCATGCAGTCAGCTCTACCTCCTCGCTTCCATCGTCGACCGAAACGTGGGCTGCACTTTCTGTTGAAGCAAAAATAATATCTGCGGGAATAGTGTCAGTCGTTTGAGGGGAAGCTACGTGCACTATCCAACGTTTAGAACCAAGATTAGTTCCTTTACAAGTGAAGTTCATCTGCAGTGCGTGCGCGGCACACCGCACTTGCTCGAGCGTGCTCGCATATTATACATATTGCCGACAATACCACGGTTATCAGCGCATGTTCATCTCAGTGTGTAATTATTACGCGGAGAGGGTCGAGCCAACAACGGTAAAAAGTAAAAGATCCTGACATATGAGCGTGAGCGCTTTGTTCTGAAGCACCGTCGACTACAGCTTCGAAATAAACTGAATAGGCTTAGTGACGATATCGGCGGCCAACGACGTTACTTAGAACACGGCTATTCTCCGTCGTTGCTACGTCGTTGCTACGGCTACGTCGCTGTGCGGTTGGCACGGATGGATTCCGAGCTCACGTCCCACGGCAAGCGAATCTTGACGTTGAAAACTCGTTCAATCCACGAAAGGCAACAGGCTGGCGGCTTACGTGAATAGAACACGGGTATTATGCACGCTAAGATTCCTTAAATGTCACTGAGGTGCCAGTGCCAAATATATGCGGAACAGTTTTATCTTTTATACCAAGCAGGCAAATTCGCTTCAAGCATGCTCCGAGCAATAACTTGAGTGACCTCGTATATATTTTCACAAATGTCGTTTAAAAAAATGTCTCCTTACGTATCCGTTAACCTGCATGTATAATAACGATCTCCACTGCACTAATAGGCCAGTGCAGCTGGCCAGTGTGTAGCTACCCATTGGTATATATAAACCCCCGTTCTTTTACAACTGTCGCCGCGGCGTGACGTGGTGTAGTGGTTAGCGTACGCGCTTCCTGATCAAGTGTTCGCGAGTTCGAATCCGCGAGTGTTTGTTGTGAGTTTTTCTGTGGTTTACTTCTGAATGTGATATGTGTATATGGATTATGTATGTCATAAAATGTGTGTCTCAGCCTCCAAATCCCCGATTAGAGCTTAACAGGTTACTTAAAATCAATGTTTGTTTCGTCGCTTCATACACCGCCTATAGCTAGGACGTGCCGTAGCTGGGACACACTGTAGCTAGGCTCAGGCGGAGCGAGGAGATCTCCTTAGCCGGCCTTGTACCTAGCCGGGATTCGAGACTAAAAATCTCCGGCCTATTTGAGTCCCGCCTATGAGATGAGCCGCTGAGAAAACTACTACGCCGCGGGACGGCTACGGGCGCCGCCGCCTACAGGTTGTGCCGGATAGACAAACAGTCTATAGGCGTTAGATTTTTCGTCTCGTTTCCGGGCTGTAGACTGCCACTTTAAGCAGGACATGATTAAGAGTGTAGCCGTAGATTTTCGTATGCATTTACGTTAACGCACTGTCGTGTTCGAAAATAGTTCGATATAAAAGATCATTCGGTTCGACAGAGTCGGGTTTGACAGCCCGCCGCGGTTGGCTAGTGGTTACGGCGCTCGACTGCTGACCCGAAGATCGCGGGATCGAATTCCGGCCGCGGCGGCCGCATTTCTGTGGAGGCGAAATTCTAGAGGCCCGTGTGCTTGGATTTAGATGCACGTTAAAGAACCCCAGGTGGTCGAAAATTCCGGAGCTGTCCACTACGACGTCCCTCACAATAATATTATGGTTTTGGGACGTAAAACCTCACAAATTATTATTATTAATTATCGGGTTTGACTAACAAAGTAGAAAAAAGGAGCACAAGCGGATGCTATGTGCGTTTTAGGCTAGCTAGGAAATCATCAGGATTCAGAGCGGATACGCTTTCATTTCATACTAGTGGCCTCGAGGCCCACCACTGGAAACGCCGGCGCCACCGTCGGCGTGACGTGCTTGGCAGGATCACGTGGTCTCAGCGGCCGCGTCGGCTGCTTGTGGTGCACTGCCGCGTGCTTTGAAAACGAGTTTCAAGTCCCACATGCGCTGCGGTCTGTTCAAATTCGGAAGTTTTCTCTCATTTTCTACTCAATCGAAACCATTGTAATAGAGTGGCTGCCTCCGAAGGCGACGAACATGGGGCTCTACCCCTCGGTGCCGCAGTGCCGCGCTTACGCAAAGGAGCCCAGTGTCAGCCTGCACTGGTAACGGCGGGACAAGAAACAGCGTGAAGCATGGGTTGTAAAGCTAAGAACCGGCAAGTAGCCATCCGCTACGAGTCTTGTGTGCAACAAGCACTTCCGCGACGAAGACTTTTGTTACCGCGTCGGGCCTGCGATGCTCGGTGAGTAGCAGACAGCGCACACTGAGACGATGGCCCGCGCGCGCTTCCCGCCGGCAAATGATGCTTATCTGCCACAGGATGGTAAAAGCGCTACCTTTTACCACGTGCGATGCCATCTCAGAACCCTCCAATGCGGCCTCTTGATCGTCGGCCCCGTGCTCAGCGTCCACAAAATCGGCTGCAGATGCGCAGGTCATTGTTTAGATACGTTGAATTAAAAAAAAAACGCACAGGGTCCCTTATGCATTCGTTACAGATTACTAGAAGGCGAAAGCCATCTTCTTGTCAGTCGATGTACTGATTCTCCCGCGCCCCCCTCGAAAAGCGTTTTGCGCCTAACGCGGTTTTGCACGGCCTCCGTGACCAATCACGGAGGCAATGGAAAGCGACCATGATGTGTGAATACGTCATCAGGTGACGTCACATTATGTGACGTCATAACTACGCTACTATTTTGGCGATCTGTGACGTCATGATGACGTCATATGGTGACACCATCACGTGACGATTATTTTTTGCATCACTCGTGTTGACGCCGCCGACGCTGGACGCCGACGGGCAACCTTCCCATTTGATGAGGCATGCATTGCTTCATAAGCTACATAAATTTTGCATTGCCTCCGTGATCGGCCCACCGGCCAACCACATGTATTTTCTCGGAGCCTCATTTATTTACGTGGGAAAGATGCCACCCTGTTGGCGTTAGACACGACACTGCTACCAAAATTGCTGGGGTACTCTCCAAATAATTACTATCATCCTGTTTTGCGGCTGCTGGTTGCTGCAATACCTTCCATTTTATTCACCGCTATATCAAGTTCATGTGGGTCCTAGTTCACAGCCGACGTTTGTAGAACAAGTCCGGCAAACGTTACTGTATTTTCTTTCTTTTCCTAGGCGTCGCATGCTACTATATGCTCGGTCTCGTAGACTGCTTCTCCTTCCACCAGCAACGTCGAAGTGGTGAAGCTTTGGTCTATGAATTTGTTGATAACAGAGAGTGTCAAGTTCACTGGAATGCAAAGGGATTGATAATTAAGGAGCATTAAAAAAAGGCGTCGCATTTGCTCACGTTTTGTGTGAGCACGAAACGAAACGAATGCGCTGAATAAAGAAACAGAAGCAGCGGCATTTGCCCGCTGAGAAGACCGATCAATACGTAGTGCGAGACAACTTGTCAAATGACATTGAAACGTACCCGAATTTAGACCGAAAAAGAAAAAAAAAACACTTAATCGTCGGGACGGCAGATCACAAAGTTGCCATGCGCACCGAAGCCGCAGTTGTAATAATAATAATAATAATAATCATCATCAGCCTGTCTACGCCCACTGCAGGGCAAAGGCCTCTCCCATGTTCCGCCAATCAACCCGGTCCTGTGCTTTCTGCTGCCACGTAATACCTGCAAACTTCTTAATCTCATCTACCCACCTAATTTTCTGTCTCCCCCTCACGCGTTTGCCATCTCTTGGAATCCAGTCAGTTACCCTTAATGACCACCGGTTATCCTGCCGACGTGCTACGTGCCCGGCCCATATCCATTTCTTCTTCTTGATTTCAACTATGATGTCCTTAACCCCGTTTGTTCCCTGACCCACTCTGCTCTCTTCCTGTCTCTTAAGGTTACACCTATCATTTTCCTTTCCATCGCTCGCTGCGTCGTCCTCAATTTAAGTTGAACCCTCTTTGTAAGTCTCCAGGTTTCTGCTCCGTAGGTAAGTACCGGTAAGATGCAGCTGTTATATACCTTCCTCTTGAGGGATAGTGGTAGATTATCATTCATGATTTGATAATGCTTGCCGAATAATAATATCTGGGGTTTAACGTCCCAAAACCACGATATGATTATGAGAGACGCCGTAGTGGAGGGCTCCGGAAATTTCGACCATCTGGTGTTCTTTAACGTGCACCTAAATCTAAGTACACGGGCCTCTACCATTTCGCCTCCATCGAAATGTGACCGCCGCGGCCGGGATCGAACCCGCGACCTTCGGGTCAGCAGCCGAGCACCGTAACCGCTATACCACCGCGGCGGACGCTGCAGTTGTAAGGAAATTGTTTTTGAACTGCTCTGATAGCGTCCGCGCAACAGTAGTTGTTTGTTTACTCACAAATTCTCATATTTTGCGGCCTAAAGTTCACAGCGCGGTGCCAAAACGCGCTCGTAGCAAAAGCGAAACCATCAGTACGAACACATGCAGACGCTCATACATGCAGAGGCACCGTCAGTCGTCGCGAACCCGTGCGATCGCTGGCTTGAGGCTTCTTTCTGTTATGCTCCGTTTGGTTATACAGGCAGTCTACTCTAACGAGATATTTCACATAGCTTGCACTCAGCGAGTGACTACCTTTCACGCAAGAGGCCGGTTCAGGGGTCTCCAACGCGGTGACCGCGTGAAGCGGGTGCTCGGTTTTCTGCAAAGAGACAGCGACTGTAGACATATCTTGTGCTTTCAGTTCGTCGAAAATGATTATTTTGACATTAAAGAACACAGTTCATTTCGAAAGTACTTACAGAAATGCCCTGGAGGGCTTCCGCGAAGTGTTTTTGTAGAGCGCCGACAGCAAAACCTATGGGGAGCGCGCCGGCGGTATCCTGCCTAGCACGCAATCACGGCGCGTCCGATAGAGGGCGACTCCGTAACTCCTCGAGGCCAATATTACAGTGATGAATCGCGAAATAGAGGGTCGAGTGACTCATAGAGTTAGTGCGAGCAAAAATGGCTGAATTTTAAAAGATGATCAAGGCGGGGGAAGATGCGATTGGAGGCCGCCCTGCTCAACCCGGATCCTGATTGCCAAACGTGGCTAGTGGACCAAGCCATCAAAGCTTCGCGAAGGTCAACGGTGGCCCCGTACCGTAGGGCCCGCCCTGAGTTTCAGAAGTTTAAGGGAAAAAGTTACATTTTCACCGGAAGGGCGAAGCAATGAATGCGATAGCAACAAATTGTAATGTTATACGAAGTAAGGCTATAGCAGCTGACTCCTTTACCTGGGTTAACATCCAACCTGGCGTAACTCAACAAAACGCCGGCGTAAGGAAACACGGCCGTTTCAGCGAGCGAAGCGACCGTCGTGCTGTCTATCACTTCATCGCAAACCGAGCGGTGAGACCGGCAGGTATGTACTATCGTGAGCAGTTCGATGGACACTCGGATGGCGCTTTTAAAAATAAGGTGCAAAGGGCAACGCTTTTCCGTGCATGGTTGTCACTTCCACCACGCGTCTGCTTTTGCGACACGTGGAACGTATGACACAGATAACGGCTTGAAATTGTATGCAGCCTATTGTTGTGCTCAGGGGCAGCAAACGAGATCTGGGCCCGTATTCACAAAAACGCTAAACATTTTCGTAAGAGAATATTTCAACCAATCACGATGAGTGACATATCATTAGCGAAGCCAGCTGACAAATGGGAAAACGCACTTACGAAAGAGAAGTTTTGTGAATTCGGCCCCTGACTATCATCCATGGTCGGCTATATAAGCGAAAAAACTCAGGCACATCCCCGTACATTGCAGTCGTAAGACATGCGGTTTTCATTTGACATTCTACAAACAGCGTACTTTCCCGCTGACATTATATACGCTGTCTTTACAACAGAAAAGTTAAACATTTTACAACACTGTGGCATATAACCATGATTGAGAAGCAGAGCATGACACAGGAGGCCGTGGTAGAAACATTTTATCAGCGCAATTTCGCCCTATAATTCTCGTGTAGAAGTGCAAAAAGCAAAAAACGTGTCCGATATAGTAACTATGATGTCCGCGTTTAACCGCTAGTTCGCCATTTGCATGTCAGCGCATGATGTTCCAGGATGTCACGCACCAAGGTCATGTCAGGTAGAAGTGGGAGAAGCCGCCTCAGTGCTGACGCTGTCGCGCCACACCGGCGGCCCAAATCGTTGATCCAAAATGGAAGGCGCGACCAGGTCCATGATGAAGATGTAGTATATGGCGATGACTAGCGCGATCGAGATGGCGGCGAACACGAGGAAAGTACCCTACGTGACGACTGCCGAAGCGAGCGTGGCACAAGTGGCAGCTTCTCGTTCATGGCTGCCGCGTCCGGGAGAGTCCAGAGTGCCGCCGCCAGCTCCGGTGTCGACGCTGCTGCGTCCATGCTTCCGCCGGTGCTTTGAAGGCCCACAGCGACTAGCGAAGGGGCCGCCGCTTTCCGTCGCACTTCTGACAGGTATAGACCGACCTCCTCGTGGATTTCTTAGAAGCTAACGCCAGCTGAAATGATGCCACGCCGCACGAAATG
Source organism: Rhipicephalus sanguineus (assembly GCF_013339695.2). NCBI lineage: Eukaryota > Metazoa > Arthropoda > Arachnida > Ixodida > Ixodidae > Rhipicephalus > Rhipicephalus sanguineus. The sequence goes on along the minus strand of NC_051176.1, from coordinate 274,724,040 downwards.
GAACCCTTTGTTTGTTTGTTTGTTTTGCCTTCTTTTCTATGGCACGTACCCACTCTGGGGGATGGGCCAAGAATATGTAGTTGAAGCTTAAAATGTTATTCGAAGAATGTAAAATGGTTAAAAAAAAATTAAGAGTAGAAATGGTAATAATAAATAAGACATCAAATTAATACTTCAAAAATTATGCTATTGCGCTCGTATTTCAGACAGCCGTATTACCCTGATCAGAACAATTTGGTGAGATTAGATATATTGAACCGCATTTTAATAAAGAGCGTTTTTGAAGGAAGATTAAAATGGTACACGTTTAGTGGTTTGCATGAAATTACACACGGCATTGAAGGCATCCCTATGGCAGTATCCCAACCCTGAGGCTCCAAAGCTTAGTATAATTTCTTCAGTTAAGTTTAAGCCTATTTTTAACAGCGGAGTAATGAGCAGTCGAGATCTAATAATTGAATATCTGCGGCATGACAAAAAGAAATGTGCAATATTTTCTAATTCTCCGCAGAATTGACATAGGGGCGATATCGTCAGACCAGGGGTGCTATGCAGGATGGCCCGAGTTTGGTGAAACTCGGGATCTTTCCGAGCTCTGGCGACACCCCTTTCTGAACGAGCTAATAGTACGAGAAGGTGAAATTCATCCCTCAGCGCGCGCTCCGTTCCATTGGTTACGATGGAACGCGGCGTCAAGGGCGGTCGAGATGGTTGGGTGGTGTCGTCAAACTTCTTTCATTTGTTTGTCGTTCCACTGAGTGCAGAGGTGCACCCATGCAAGAAAAGTGGCAGAAAGCTCTTGTGTGTGCGCGGGCCGTTTGAATTCATTTTCAAGCGTTTAATGTCTGCACTAAGTATCCTTTAGGATAATCAGCACCGTGTCCTCGGAGATTAGTTCCGACCGAGCGCCTTGTAACACGGCGGCTAGAGATAATCGCCGAGGCCACGTGTATAATCACCATGGTCGGCCTGTACATTCTAGCGCGTTGCTCGGCCGGCGCGCACCCTCGTCGTTCTCTTCTTCATCGTCTGCTCGCTCCAGAGCACGTGCGCCCGGCTGATTAGCTAATTGGCTGGACGGTATACCTAGCTAAGTCAGGACGTGCTATGATGAAGCTGATTAGGCCAAATCATGCTAAGGCCGAGCTAACTAAGCCACGTCTTACTAAGACCATGCTAATGAAGTCGTGTAAAGCTAGGAACAAGGTAATTAAGATCATGCTAACACGACGCTAATTCGGAGCATGTAATTAAAACAAAGATAATCAAGACCTTACTGAGATCGTGTTAATTAGGGTCGTACTAATTAAGATTATCGTAATTACATCTGTACTATTCAGGACCTTGCGAATTAAACCTGAGTGATTAATGCCGTGGTGATTAGGACACTATATAATAATAATAATTAACACAACGCTAATTAGGAGCGTGCTAATTAGATCGTGCTCATTAGAATTATGCTAATTACCTCTGTACTATTCAGGACCTTGCGAAATAAACCTGAGGCATTAATGCCGCTGTAATTAAAACATCCACAATTAGTGCTAATTAACACGACGGTAATTAGGTGTGTGTACTTAAAACCAAGATAATGAAGGCCTTACTCACCGAAGTCGTGTTAATTATGGTCGTGCTAATTAGTATTATGCTAATTACCTCTGTGCTGTTCAGGACCTTGGGATTTAAACCTGGGCAATTAATGTCGTGGTAATTAAAACATTAACAGTTAAGAAAGGACATTCAATATCATGTTAGTTAAGACCTTCCTAATCAATAGCATCAATATTGAAACCGAACTGACACGGTCATTACTCCGAAGAAGACCAAGCAGACTGAGCAGACGAGCCACGTAAAAAGCTGGAAGAAGCTAGATGACCCCAAGCTTCTCCGATGGCCCCAGCCTTGCACAAGTAGTGCAAGCTGACCAAATTATTTTACATGCAGAGAAGCTGCTGAGTACCGTCCACCGCATAAAACACTTGACAGCACACCGCACTATGACAGTTACGAGTTGAACTGGGGCCTTTTCAGAATCAACGAGTTTGTGCCCGAGTTCGCGCGTCAATCAATTTGATTGACAGACGCCCGCGGCGAAGAGCGGTTCCGCCCACCGCGTTTCCTCTTGCCGAGGAACAGTGCTCACGACGCAACGCCAGCGAGCGGCACGATTCATCTATGAGCCTAATCGCACAGACTATGCACACACGCACGAAGAACTAAAGGTTATATCATCACGTGGCTACGATGTCTCGCATTCACTTCACCGCTCTCATGAGGTACCACTCACAGCTATGAAGCAAGCGCCCCTGGTGGGATTTTCGGCGAGAACTATTTACTTGTTTACTATTTACTTGTTTGTGGAGGCATTGTTTCTACCGATTCGCTACTACAGAAAAATCTTCAGACGTGTAATGTAAGTATAGCAGTAACCTGTCCGTTATTTATCTGTAATATTCCAGAGAAGCGAAACGAGCTGCACCAGAGTGCTGCGCGTGCGCCCTTGTTGCCTTCGAGAGTAAAAATTTCCATGCTGCAGGTGGAACGAAAGAATTTTCCGAAAGAGGACAAACGCCCACGAACACGCCCGTGGGAGGCGCGATGATCAGTTGGCAAAAAGATAGCGCGACAATCACGCTGACGTCGCTGCACTCTCAAAATGTTGACTGAGTGGCGGCGCTGACGCGTCGCACGCGGTGTTCCTTTGAAAACTGCCGCAAATGCCGCGCATGCGTTCGTGACGCCATTCTCGTTCTTGTAGCGGTTTTTATCAACGCGGCTATCGCGTGCTCCGCACTGTCTTCCTGTCATGACCGCCGTAATGCAAGCTCGGAGCAAACTCGTGTGCCCGAGAAGCTCGGGCCATCCTGCATAGCACCCCAGCTCTGTGTAAGTATAGATTTAATGGGGGGACACGGCATCGAAATCTGGTGATCGTAACTTCAGATTGTCTAGATTGGCTCCAATGAGACTTCCATGGGAAGTTGAGATGTTTGTATTCCGTCCACGTTGTTATTGTTTCCATCCTATCAGTGTGAATTGCCAATTTTCTGTATCTGATTGCGGTGAAATATTCTACCACTGGAAGAACCTGGATATTGGGAGATCTAGCGATGCGCGCGCTAAAGCATCAGCCATTTCATTTAATTTTAAGCCACAGTGACCTGGGACCCACACTAGTTTTAGGTGCTTCAGCTGAGACGGAACTAAAGATCGAAATGTCTTGAGGGCACGAGAGTTATGTGAAGCTGTAAGTGCTGTGCATACGGAGAGCGAATCAGTTATTATTATCGCCCTGATCTCGTCTGACGGGAGTTTTCGCAGTGCCATGATGACGGCCATGAGTTCAGCTTCGAAAACCGGAGTAAAGTCGGGTAACCTCACAGCGAATGACCAGCCCAGCGACTGGGAGACAATTCCTACGCCTGCCCGTTCTTCGTTCACGGAAGCATCAGTGGCTATTACGTTTCGTGTTTGTGCATGTATCAGAAAATCCTCTAACCTGTTCTCTAAGAATTTTGGGATTGAAATTTAGATTTTGGAGGAAAAATCTCTTCGTAATCTATCATTAGAACCTGATTTGAGTTATTGGTTACAATTATCTCTCTGATGTTGACATTTATACTTTCCAGTTTCTTTTGTACGTAGATTATCTGTGGTGTGTGATATCGTGGCCAATGAGCGAGAAAGAAGGAATCTGGGTCACTGATAAAAACATATTCCGCTCTTCTTACCGGCAAGCTATAAAATTTTAGAAATGTCTGTACTGTTAAAACACGGAATCGACAGAGCAATGAAGGCAGACGCGCTTCCTGATACATGACAGTAACTGCTGCAAACCTAGGGAGCCCCATACACAAGCGCAGAGCTTCCCGCTCCAAGATAATCAACGGCTTAATTTTGTAAGCTGGTCCACCCGAGAACAACACACATCCAAATTCTAATATTGGACGCATATACATCTTATATACCATTATCATTGAGTCCCTACGTACACCAAATTTGCGATTGCTCATTCTGCGCAATAAGCCCAAAGCCCGTTGCGCCTTAGCTGCAATGTACTCGATATGTGGACTCCAGTTAAGTTTTTCATTGTATAATACACCCAAATATTTTAGAGATTCTACTTGCGGTATAGGTTCCTGTTTATATGCAATAGAGAGTGAAATCGAACCTGCTATAGGAAGCACCAGGAGAGCACTCTTGTTTACATTTAATGCCATTGATATCGACCGAAGCCATATTTCCAACATGTTCATGTAGATTTGCAATTTTTGCTGTAGTACATAAATATCACTGTCGGCTGCAAAAAATGCTATATCGTCTGCATACACATAGACAAAGATATTCTGACAGGTTGGAATTGAACTCATTAGTATATTAAATAAAAGTGGAGACAGAACCGCTCCTTGGGGAACTCCGCGACTCTGTTTGTATTTAGATGAAGAGCACCCATCCTTGACACAATAAAATTCCCGTGATTTTAAAAATTCTCCTACCCACGCCGTCATATATTGTGGAAAATTTAATACCTGTAGTCTGTTAAGTAAAATGGAATGCTCAACGCAGTCGTATGCTTTAGCAATGTCGAGTGTCACTAGTGCTGCATATTGTCTTCGTTTTCGAGCAAGTTGTATACGGCTCTCTAAGTCTGCATGTGCACACCAGATTGAACAATCGGATCTAAAGCCAATTTGCTGAGGTTTTAATATTGACTTATTTTCCATCCAAATAGTTATTCTGCCATGCAGGACCCTCTCTATGAGTTTGACCATGTTTGAAGTCAATGATATTGGTCTAATATTTTCTATGTTTAAACCTGATCCCTGTTTCTTAGGTATCGGAATTATCTTCGCTAATTTCCAATCATAAGGGATCCAGGCATAATTTAAAGAATAATTAATAACATTAAGAATTTCACTAGGAGATAACTTGAATAAAATTTGGATCATTTGCACTGTAACTCCATCGGGGCCTGGAGCTGAAAAGGGTAACTGCTTAATCACGTGGGATAGTTCGGACATGGTAACTTTATCAAAATCTGTCGTGATTGTACAATTGTGCCAATTATTTGGTATAGTCGATATGAATCTATTCTCCAGTCCTGTAGCAATTAACTCAAGAGCAGTAGTCATTTCCGTTGTCGATAGGAGTTCGTAATCCGAATTAACTGGAGACGGTAGTATTTTCCTTGTTCTCATGTATCTAAACAGTGCTTTTTTATTTTTAGGGTTAGAGAGGAACTCGTAGTGTCTGCGATCGTAGTCCTCTTTTGCTTGGGCAACGGTGCGTTTAAAACTAGCTGCTATGAATTTATAATCAGACCAATTTTTAGGGGATTGATTATGAATGAGCTGCTTCCAAGCTGCCTTGCGTCGACGGTGATCTCGTGTGCATTCTGCATTCCACCAAGGACTATTCGGTGCTCTATTGGCAGATTCGACAGTAAATTCAGCTCGTTTGTAGGCTCGTTTAATAACCGCGTTTAATTTCATCGCTTTGAAATCGTTACTCTCTTGAGAGTGAGATGATAACGCTGATTTCAGGTTATTTTTAAACTTATTATATTCACAAAGACTCGAACTTGAGAACAAGGTGGGGTTATTGGACAAGAAATCTCGAAAGTTATTGGAAAATGATCACTGTTTGTGGCACAGTCCAGCGCTGTCCAGGACGAGCTTGAAATAGCCGTACTTACGAAACTTAGATCTAAGGCCGATCGGCACCGATTGCGAATAAACGTGGGAGTTCTCGCGTTTAGGCACGAAAGATTATTGTCTGTTGACCACTCCCACAATCGTTTGCCACACTGATCAGTTTTAAAACCCCAGCACGTATGATGGGAATTAAAATCCCCGACTAAAATTTTTTCCTTGCACCACGAACTGATTGCAATATCTAACCGTCTTGTGTCTTGGACACCCTCAGGAAAGTACGCATTAACTAGCGAGAAAGGTTGGCATCCTGGTAATGTAATGTCTATTGCGAACATTTCACATTCAGGAGACATATACTTGTAGGAGATTTTCGCCTTTATACTAATTCTGTTTGAGATAAAAAATGCTAAGCCTCCACCTCTCGATGGACGGTCTAGTCTAAAAGATCGGTAACTGTTTAAATGAAAAACATTATGTACGGAGAGCCAGGTCTCCTGCAATGCAATTATATCTGGTGTGAATTTAGAAGACAAATATATTAGATCTGTTATTGACGAGTGAATAGAGCGACAGTTCCAGTGGAGAATTTTGAGAGACCCTATTTTGTCGAAAGAATTGATTCCGAGACCGCCTTGTCTAAAATGGATTCTTTTAAGAAATCTACCTTAGAAAGGCTTTCCTTGTCCTTCAGGTATTTTTTGTTTTTTGAATGTTTCGGTGAGCCTGTTTTCTTCGATAGAGGGGATCTAGATCGTTTTAGCGATTTAGGGTCCAAGTCCATGTCGTCAGGCTCCTGGGTTTCATCATTAATATCATTATTTTGGCACTGGTTACCAACTAGAGAGGGTCCTGCATGGTCAGCATACGACGGCGTGATTGTAGGTGCTGTGTCATTCAGGGATCGTGGAAGCTCTGCGGTTTGTGAAGTTATCCCATCATCTCCCGGCGTTCCAAATGTGCGAGCCATCTGGTTGGCTAAAATTTGTGACAGAGACTCACAATGTGTGCAGCAAGGCGCTCCATAGCCTTTTCTATTGCTCTTTCAACCACGTCCGCTATGGATTGGGAAAAAGCCGCTTCCATTGATGTATTACGGGCTGCTACACCGGCATATCCCTGACTCCTGTTCTGAATTTCAGCTAAGGCCTCTTTTCGGGAGCAGCGTCTACGATCTACAATTTCGAGAATGCGGATTTCTCTTGCCTTTGCAGAGCAGTTGGGATTGTCCGCACTGTGCGCTTCATCACAGAGACAACATTTTTCTTCTTTGCTTTGGCAATCACTTGCACTGTGAGGCTCACCACACATACGGCATCTGAGAGCAGATCTGCACCCTTTCATCGTGTGGCCATAGCGCCAGCATTTTACACACTGCAGGGGTCGAGGCGAAAGCGCTTCAACGCGGTAGATAAGAGGCCACGCCTTAATTTCCGTTGGTTGATTCGACCCAGCAAAAGTTACAATCACCGACTCGGTAGGGACTTTAGCCTTATCAATAACTCGCCCACACCTAAACACTGAAATTGCACCAGCCTCTGCAAACATCTCTAATACCTCCGACGGAGTCATGTTGACGTCAACACCACGCACAAGTCCTTTCACACATGCTAAGTGAGGTGGGATGAATGCGCTCACCGGATTGGAAGCGAACATAGAACACTTCAGTAGGTCCTGAACACAAAGCTGGTCAGACGAAAAGCAGAGGATACCTCCCCTGCCGAACTGGCGGACCTCCGAAATGGTCTGAAAGTGTGCTGTGGCGGCTCGCAGCTCCGCTTGTATTACTTTGGGATTCTTCATCCTTATGTTACCATCATGGGTTGGAACAAGGGCCACAGGAACCGAAGAGATGCCATTTCGCAAGAACAGGGCCACTGGTATCTCCTGCGGCGGAAGAGAAGCGGACCAGAGGAAAGCCCCTGGTCCAGGTGAGGAAAACGGCATGTCTGTTCTTACAAGCGCAAAAAGCACTCACTGATCGGCAAGAGCACTAAAGGAGCACTGAGCCAGATAAAAATTAAGCAGCAACCACAGGACACGAGCGCCTATAGAACGTGATGATGATGCTGATGATGATTGCCTTTATGAATGGCTCACACCCACTATGGAGGATTGGCCAAGAAACGAATAAGTTATACGTAAAAGTGGTCACGTGTGAATTGTATGACTAATTAATTATAGAATAGTGAGAATAAATTCTCTTTTGATCTTCTTTTTTTTTCCCCTTTTGATTCTATAACTCCCTCAAACATATCATTTGCAACATCACAAACGTCGCTCTCTTTCTGAGAGATGATGTTTGTAATTAATTTTAGAACCGGGCCATCCTTCTTAATCCCTTTTAAATGCATTGCTCCGTTCTCTTAATATAGTATCGGTTTAAGGTTCAGAAAGGCGTCAGACATGTATGTATAATATCTCAGTACTTATTTAAAGGGACACTAAAGAGCAAAACGATTTTTCTCATATTAGTAAAATACTCTTTCACGATGCCAAAACACCACGCTTGCTGCGAGGAGACGCTTAGTAAGCGAGAAAACGCGCAAAAACAAAATGTGGGTGGCGACGCCACCTTGAAGTTTCCGCATCAATCGCCGTGACGTCACATGTGTTGACGGCGCCTACTAGCGACTACGTAGTTCCTAATCGGTAAAAATGAAGTAAATTGTCCTCTGAGGAGGCCATAGACTAAACATACCAAGTTTGGGGTCATTTTGTTGAGCCAATAGCGTCAAAATACGACAAATACACTTTGAAACCCGTGACGTCACGCGGGGAGATTGTGGCGCGAAATTTATAAATGAAACTTTGAACCTCATTTTCTCCTCTATTAATAAACCTATGATGGCGAAATTAACGACATTAGAATTCTCAGAGCACAATTTATCGATCTAAACCGATTCATTGTTTCTCTTTAGTGCACCTTTAATTTACACAGAGAATATGTACTCAGATACGGAGACCAGGAATAGAGGGGTACAGGGGTGAAAACTGAAGGACCAAGCATAAGCAAATTGCGGTATGCGGACGACACTCCGTTAGTAGCATAAAGCATACAGGACCTGAAAGTCCTCATTTTGTGTAGGTAAAAGAAAATTGGGCGGATCCCCCGCTTAGGTGAGAATCAGCTTAAAGTTTTTAGTGATGTTTCAGCAAAAAGTAACGAGAGTGTGCAAATCGAACAGCAATTACAGATATCTCTGCACAGGTGTATCACAATGACGGAAATTTAACATAATAACGCAGTGAGTCACATTAAGCACATCAATGTATGAGAAACAACAGCGCCCGTCTCTGTTGGCCCTATGTCCGTGCGTGTGTGCGTGTACATGCAGAATTGAATTTTTTGGGGGGACGGGGCGCGAGGGGGTTTGTACCCCCCCCCCCCCCGCCAGCTACACCAGTGCTTCGCTACATGTTTTTTTGGGCATCAATCTTCCAGTGTTCTAAACCACATAATCACTTGTTTCCTTGTGTACGATCCTTAGCACCGCAATTCTCGGCTAGGTTGGCTAGGTTCCCATTTATCGCTCGCTGTACATACGCTGACATTCCAACAGACCATGTTCAATGACGTCAAACGGCTGTGCACCCTTTCTGAAGGCTATGCATGAATCGTGATTATCCTATATTTCGGACAAATGGTACAATGAGCGCCGCCCGCCGCACTGCGTTGCATTAGGCTTCACCATGATCCACTCACTTCTCAAAGAGCACGGCGGAGTGCATAGACGTGGCGCGCTGGCCACGTATTTGATGTCGCAGCTCTGTGCTTCATTGACAACGCAATCGAAGGGAACATGATCTCGCGTGCAAGTCGCAAACAAGTGCCGATCGTGACACAAGCGCGCTCAGCCTTCACAGCAATGGGCGCAGCTATCTGCCGAACCAAATAATTCAAGCGTCGAGATTCCAAGAACCGCAGGCGCCAAAAACGTGTTACTTATTGATGTGAGTAGACATCACGTTGCACTTCGCGATTTCCTGTTACTTTTCTTGTCACTGCGCTCGCTCTCCTCGGCCCACAGAAACAAGCGAACGGCGAGTGCGTAAAAGATAGGAGTTGCCGAGTCGTAGCGGCTCGCTGCGCGTATACGTATGACCAAGGAGAGCGTCCAGTGGTTTGGGCGATGCATCCGTGCTACATCCATAATCCAGAGCAAACGGGCCATAAAGCCCTCCATAATGCCTCGCCCAGGGCACCAACGCTGGTGCCTTATGGCGCGCGCCATCTCGCGGCCGCGGTCACCCCTCGCCCCGAGGCCAGGCCAAGGGTCCACCACTGGCTATCTGCGCGTATACGCTTGCGGTGGAAATTCCAGGGACAAGCGTGGGAGAAGAAGAATGGGTTCCTACGAGAATGACGCCGCGACACAAAGCGGTTTCAGCATCAGGTCGTAAAGGCGGACGTGATAGCGCAGGGCAGGATAAGAGAGGTTGGAGTGCAAGGAAAATAAAACACCTCTCGCACCCTTGGTCGAGTGACCAGGCAGGCACACGAGGATTAGGCGGAAGGACCCAGACGCTGGCGCGAATAAACTTCATCGGGTCCGAGGACTTGCGGCGACAGAACAGAAGGTGCAATGATATAACACGTCAATGTATAAAGTGAAATATATATGTGTATACCTTACGTAGTGTATGTATATAAAGCCACGGCGAAAAATGAAAACATTCATTTTGACGGCATTGCTTTCATTTGTGCTGCTAACGACGTGCAGCGATAAAAATTTATCGCGGCTTTTACGCGTCCTGTAGCTAAAGAGGGAAGTACGAAATACGAGAAGTATACAAATAGGATGAACAGACCCTGCGTGTGACGGCGAGGCAACGTCACCAGAGGAAAACCATTGAGCAAAGATTCCTGAACATGCTGAGGAGTATCCCTTTTCAACTAATGGGTGGTAGCACAATAAAACTTGTCAGACTGCCAGCTCTGTTTTCGTTCTGCGCACTTCGCCGTCTCAAATAAACAGTGCAGGATTGACAGCAGGGTCGTTCTTGCTTGACGACAATATATCCGTGGCGACTTCCTCATCACGAATAGTTGCGGCCTGACGTACGTAACAGAGCGACCGCTTTTCCTGTGCGCCGGGCGTGGTCAGTTTCGCTATGGATACTCATTTCGGTGATGAATATCTCAAATTACGTGAAACTATCGTCATTTCTAAAAAAAAAGTACTTATGCCATAAATTGTTACGGCTTACAACTTTCCCATATAAACAACTGCCCTCAAGTAAACAATTAAAAGTTAATTAAGTAGTTTTGGTTAGTTAATTTCCTCAATGTCACTTTGGCTAGGGCAAAGTATTTCCGCCACGACATAGAGTTCGTGTGCGAAGACGACATGAATCAGACTGCCACAGCATTTTCATAAAAAAAAAATCTGTGTTGTCAAAAAAAAAAAAAAAGAGAAAGAAGATTCTGTATTCACTGGGTATCCCATAACACTAAAATGACAGCGTGAAAGCATAAAACTCAAGTAGTCTTTACTGCCTCTTGTAAATTGCTCAATCTGTGTACCACCACGACAAATGAAGAACCTTGATCACTCTGCATCACGAGACATAGAACTCGCTGCACACAATGTACTTCCAATGTTGTCTGCAAGATTTTTTTCACTAGAGCACCGAAACGATGAGTGTGTGCGCCTGTAATCTAGGTTACACGGTTTTTAAAGACGGCAATAGACAAAACTGAGCGTGAAAATGTTGAAGCCTTATTCTTTTTTTTTTTTTTCTTTTAGTCAATAAAAGTTGAAGACACTTGCCTCAGAACACCATCTGCTTTAGTGACAGACGCTTAGATCAAACATCTCAAAACGTTAGCTTAGTGCATTTCTTTTTTCCGTCTTTTTGTCGGTCGTGCATTAGTTTCATGAATTTACGGTAACCCCAGTTTTTTCCTCAGCGCTCTCCCAGTTCTTTGGCGCTGTCGACGGATCACTCGAAAAAGTGGCAGCCTTCACCCCGTTTGTTCGTACGGATGTCGAGTATTGTCGAACGCGTAAGCAAGAAGCCCACAAACGGATCAGAATCTGTTCAGTTTAGTCCTTCTTAAAGTGAAAACAAAAAAAAAACAAAAAAGAAAGTTTACTCGGCGCATTTTTTCACGGACCTTGAAACCCAGGCACCTCCGTAAACGCGGCATTTATGTTCTCTCAACTACCTATACACGGTTTATCACTCTCCGCGGAAGTTTCACAAAGTTCCCCGGTGGACTGGTCAGCCCCTGCAAGCGTTCAACCTGCGGACGCTAGCCTGCACGCGTGCACCGTGGTGAGCCCGCCGCATCCCTTGTTCCCCAACAGTGGCGCGGCCAAATCGAAATTAATCGGTCGCAGCCGGCTGAGCCATAAAGCCGAGACAAGGCTCTTCTTCGCGGGTCTACGCGTGACAGCTCGGTGTCCGGCGGAATCCATAATAATTACACGGACAAGCGAACCGGCCTGGTCGGACATTCGTTCAACGAGCCAAAGGGTGACACGGGGGAAGGGGACACAGCACCGGGAACGGCTCGGATTACGGGCTCCCTTCCTTGACGATCTGGAAGGCTATGCGACTGCCAGGTCCACTCTCGGGGTTCGGAGACTAGCGACCAAGTTCTCGGAGGAGTTGGAAATTGATTTGGAAGAAGCCCGAAGAACACGCGAGAACCCAGGAACAAGACGAGGAGCGCGCATCTGGACCCCGCTCGAAAGAGGAGGCACGGGAGATTTACTTCGAACAGAAGAATGGAAGGCGCGTGTGCCATGGAGCTGTGACGACCACGCCAAATTTGTGGAAGAAAGGAAAGGGGCGGGGAAGTTTTCAAGTAAACGCCAATGAAATTGAAGAAAACGGCGGGAAGAGGGGAGAAATGTCGCTGGAAAGAAGAATGGCTCATGGTGAATGAAGGATAGGAGAAAAGAACAGCGGGGCTGCATGAAGAATGCAGAGCACGGGGGCCTACTGGACTGACGTATCCGGTCCTTTCGCTCGCAACCGACCCAAATCTTTACTCACGGCGGGCCGTTAATTTCCGTGACATGTAGCCGTACAAGTACCCGTGGAGATGACGTGCCATCTATCGCCTTTAAAGATTACCTGTCTTGTAAAGGAATAGCAGGGACAGCACTGACAGGTGGAGCTACCGCTTGAAACCGCACCATTCTTTGAGAAAACATGGCTGCGAATTCAGCCTGTCGCAATTGTGCGTCGAACAATTTCTATATTCTTTAATATATATATATATATATATATATATATATATATATATATATATATATATATATATATATATATATATATATATATATATATATATATATATGCTATATGCTATATGAGTCAGGCACACGAACCCTATGCCGAAGTGGAAGTACCTTCTCGCAGCTAAAGGGATATTGAAGAGAGTAATTAACAAAGACTCGTTAATTAACTTTTTCATTATTGATTTGAGGGCAGTTGTTTGCATCAGAAAGTTGTAGTGCACGACAATTTATGGCATACCAATTGTTTGGAAATCCAAAAAGCAGCACGTAATTGGAGATATTCATCATCGAATTTCGATAGCGATATAGAAGCAGATATATATATATATATATATATATATATATATATATATATATATATATATATATATATATATATATATAATGTGCATTTTTTTAACAATACATATTTTTGTACAAATGCTATATGAGTCAGGCACACGAACCCTATGCCGAAATGGAAGTACCTTCTCGCAGCTAAAGGGATATTGAAGAAACTAATTAACAAAGACTCGTTAATTAACTTTTTCATTATTGATTTGAGGGCAGTTGTTTGCATCAGAAAGTTGTAGTGCACGACAATTTATGGCATACCAATTGTTTAGAAATCCAAAAAGCAGCACGTAATTGGAGATATTCATCATCGAATTTTGATAGCGATATAGAAGCAGATAGCGCACGGCACGCATGAAACGCGAAAGCTCCGTCAAACCGAAACTTAATCAAGGAGAAACTACGCAACTTGATTATCTAACGAGGAATTCCTTTATTGTAGACCCACTTCCACGAAACATACATCCCCAACACAATAAAGGTCGTAGGTTGGCGAGGGCTAGGGCTTTCATAAAGCGCCTCTCCGGAACGGAGACATTTGTTGACGCGGCGCGCCACGCCAGCGGCAACAAGTTTTCCGTGGCAGTCGTCAGTGACAGGGGAGAACTCCTCTCGGCAGCTTCGGTGAAGACCTCCTTGGTCGATGTAGCAGAACAGGCTGCTGTAGCGCTGGCATTACTGGACACGAAACGCACAACGGTGTACACCGACTCCCGAGCGGCCGTTAGGGCGTTCGCATCGGGATTGATAGCCACAGAGGCAGCCAAAATTCTCCGCAGCAAACCTCCCTCAGACACCATTCACCACATAGTCTGGTTTCCCGCCCACATGGGACCAGACGTACTGCCGGGTCACCTGAACCCAAACGAGATAGCCCACGACCGTGCGCGAGGTTTCACAAGCCGCGACGGGGTGGCCTCTCGGGTGAATTCGGGAGAGCTCGTCCAAAGTGATCCTCTCGTTACTTTTCACGAGATAACATCTCATTACAGAGGAGAGCGACAGACTTTTCCCTTTCCCCATTATAAGCTCCACAGATCACAAGCAAGCACGCTCCGCATGCTGTAGACGGGGTCTTACCCCTCTAGGGGCTTTCTGAGCATGCTTCATTCGGATATTGATCCACTTTGCCCAGATTGTGGTGAATTTGACTCCTTGAGTCACATGCTCTGGCAGTGCCCTGCGTTACAGGATTTTAAAAGAGAAGAAGACTGGACGACGGCAATCACAGACCCCAGACAAGACGTCCAGCTTTAGGCTGTCCAGAGGGCTCGTGAAAGAGCGGAGAGGCATGGCCTCTCTGTTCCGACATGGGACTAGCCAACGGCTGGGTGGGGGCCTACCTAGTTGGCCCGCTGCCTTGCCGCTCAGGACCACAATAAAGTTGTTTGTCTGTCTGTCTGTCCCGTGACGAGGAAGTGATAAAGTTTTAATCAAGGTGCGTTGCAGCCGTATCTTGTCGTGGAAAGCGGCAAGTCATCTCACTTGCACCAGCGGATTACCGTACATTTGCGAGTGGTGTTTGGTGCTTATCTCTTTCCTTCATGCTGCGCGCAAGAAAACCGTAATATCCACCTTTCTTTCCCTGCACAGCATAAAACCCAGCGCAGCCATTGCCGTGCTCCTTCTTGCAGACAGGCGAAAGAGGTTTTTGCGCCTGTTCATTGTTTAAGAAAAAAAAAAAACAGATAAGCATCACAAATAGCACGCAAAGAATAAGCGGTATTCTTGTGTGTACTTCAGGTAGAGTGAACAGGGAAGTGTTCTGAACGTCCGCAGCACCAATGTACAGAAAGTGAAGCCCGAACAGGGCCAAGCCGCTTGTGGCGCTTCGATCCGTAGCCTGCAATGTGTCGTCGTTTAAAGGGCCCCTCACCAGGCCACACAGCAAATTTTAGTTAGACGCTGGAAGTTGTTGTTTGCCGAATGAAGAGAAGTATGCCGCAAGAATTTTTGAAATCGCTCCATTAGGAGCTGAGAAAAACAATAATTTGTAGCGGCGCGAAACCATGGTGCGAGGAGGCGAATTTCAAACCCTTGCCACTCGCGCCGTGTACCCTTAGCAAGCCAAATCTCTTCCCTGCCCTCTTCACTTGACACATACGCATGAACACGTCATGCGCATGCATGGTCACGTGCGCATGACGTGCCCGAGCCAGCCCGAGCACACGAGCGGCGTTGCACCGCTGCTACCTTTTTTTTTTTTATGCAGCGGCCGTGGGCGTTTTGTCGGCGTTCTCTGTGGTGTACTGCCTATTTCTGCGGGACGGGCATGAAAGTTGCGACATTTGTATGGGCACGAGAGTGGCGGTATCATGAGCCAGTGCCGCATTAACGTTTACTTGGACGCGGTAGAATAAATGAGCATAATGAGTGCTCGAACGCACCGGAACAGGGCTGGCGTCTGCTCGATGCGCTAACCGCGGGGACACGAACGCATGGGAAAGGGAGACACATTAGCCCCGCATCTCGCTGGAATTCACGAGAAAAAAAAATGAAAAAGACGCACGCATTCCCTTTGTGTGTCTCATTATTTCTCTCAAGTTTTATTAATCTATCCCAAGCAACAAATTACACTAACTACACATGTCGTGTCAAATAATTGTCGCAGTGTCACGTGCTACTGTTGGCGACGTCAGAGCACAGTCATCTACGTAGAGGAGCGACGTCACAGCACTACCATCTACGTCGGGCCATTTTCTCACGTACGTCATCCCCCCATTCTCTAAAGCGCGCGCCCGCGAGAGGAAGGGCAAGCAGCGTTCACCTTGAAATTTGACCCATTTCCGTGGCGCGTAGCGTTGCAAATTTTGGCAGACGTGATCATGAACGCCCAGTGTATGCATTACGCTCGTTAGTTCAAAATTGTCAAACCTGGTGAGGGGCCCTTTAAGAGTTGCGCGCGGCTCCGCCAAAGTGGTGCAGGGGTAGAATGCCCCCGTTCCCACTCAGAAGGCCCGGGTTCGAATCGCTGCTGTGGATGGTGTGTTTTTATTTTTAGTGTCACTTGTTATAGCTGTATTCGTTTTCCTCTGTTTCTTAAAACTAGCTTCAGCTGCTACGTATTGCTACTTTTTGTAGCAATACGTAGCAACATACATTCGCACAAATGTATGTTGCTACTTGCTACTGCCTGACTGTTCTGCCGTATTGAAAATTAATACCAGAATTTTTTCTCACGTCACGATTGAAGAGTGGGGGAAGTATCAGTCGCAGCGAAACAATGCGTGCAAATGGCTCCAAGCTGGAAACCAGTCGGGATCAAGGCTGGCTTGTCTACCAATTTTGCAAGGACAGATCAAGTTTCTGGTCTACGATTTTATAGGATGGCACATAATATAACCTCAGTGTAAAGTGCATGAGAGTCAACGCGAGCGAGTTTAGTTTGCAGTAATGGTCCTCTCGCAATGGTAGTGTTTTAGCAGCCGAGGTTTCGGTTCTCGTTTAAACTCTGCAGGTGTACTATAGCCACAGTTCGCAGTAACCGACTACGGCGCCTCTTGTAAGTACAATGATCTGGGGAACGAAATCCCGTCAATAATCATCATCATACAGATCCACGGAGAAACGAAAGATTGTATTCTATTCAGAGAAAAAGATGCCTCGTCGCTCTTCTTCAAAAGTTAGGATTACAAATCAATGTTGTGCAAATTTTATCATTTGGTGGCATTACATTGGGTTATAGCCACAGGGAGGTCCACTCTGAAGTGTTTCATTACATACAGGAAACAAAAAGATTACCATGCTAGTGTATATTGGCCTATTTTCATTATTAATTACAGCCCGTTGTTACATCCGTCAAACATCACCTGATAGTCTGACTGTTTGCTCTACAGAATTTTCAAGTATTATCTATGTTTTTTTTCTCTCTCTTTTAGTCTAAAAGTACATCGTTTATCTTTAGCTTCATAAGTATTTACCTCAAGGATCCTGCCGCCCGGTTCTTGGCCCATCCCCCTTTGTGGGTAAGCGCCATCAGTAAGAGGTCATCATCATCATCATCATCATGAGAACGAAGTATCTCAGCTCGTGACACGTGTCACGCGCGCCGCTCATTCCACGCATTGAATTCGGTGGCTTTTAGGTCCAGACGCCGTGCTACTCACTCCCAGGGCCCTCCGACGTTCAGTCGAAGAAGAAGGACGAGCCCGAAGTTCCATGCAGTGCCAAGCGAGTCCACCATGCACAGCGTGTACTGGCCGGCCCTACAGCGATGGCGTTCGTCACCATCTTCGCCATTGCAACAGGTGGAGCCGCCACCGTCGCCAGTGGTGCTCGATTCAGTGCGGCATGCATCTGCTGAGTAGGACAACAATCCGCAGGTCGGTCGCCATATTTGCATCTCTGAAAGACACAGCATCGTCGCCATGAAGATCGGCTACAAGAACCAGCAACTCCGTGATCCCGTGGATTCAGTGCGGCGCGCCTTTATTGAGGAAGAAGGCGATCCGCAGGCCGGTCCCCATCTTTGCATCTCTTTAGTATACAGGATCGTCAGCATGAAGATCGGCCTCAGGAAACAGCAACCCCAAGATTCCGCTGCGGCGACGACGTGGGATGTCTATTGACTGCGGCATGTCGGCGCACTACTAGTGATGCAGAACTATCGGTAAATTGACTATCGATAGTATCGATAGTTTTTTTTTGAAACTATCGATAGTGTAAACAAACTATCGATAGCGCTACTATCGACAAACTATCGATAGTGCAATCGGTAGTACCATCGTTAATATTACTATAGCGATATTACTATATTGCTGCCACGCGTGCTTATTGCTTTGTTTTGACGTATTCGATTTTCACCCACAAAGACTGTTAGCAACGTTTGACACAGACCGCGCCGTAGTGTGTGAGAAGCTTCACAATTGTTTGAGATCATTCTGTTAAGATTACGCGCCGGGCGCGAATAGTCAAGTTTATTCGAGAGCTTACGCGAGCACCAGCGATAACGCTGAAAGGTTTGATGACTGATGTATAAAGGACGACGCGTTCCACCGATGATCAGATTACTCAACGGCTGACGACTGTTCTCGCCGCTACCAGTGCGCAGCATGTATCGCTTATATTTTGAGTTTTGATTTTCAGGACACGAGTTCGCCCAAATAAAGAGCTCCGTATTTCCCAGTCTTGCTGCAGCATTCTTCACCGTCACAACCACGTGACAATAGTATCGATAGTGGTGTGAAAAATTGGGGGACGCTTAAGCTTCGCCTTTAAGAGCTGAACGCGATAGCGATATTCTGTTCCTACTGCGCAGTTCGAACACTACGAGGGTTTAACAGAATGCGCCCACTAAGGCGTGTGTCTTATGTAATGGGTAGCATGCTTTAAACCAGGAGCAATTATGCGCGAGAAACTTCTTCGAAGTTGCGATGCACCCACTACGTGGTCTTAAGGGAATACGCGCACTAATGTGTGCGCCTTTTGTAATGGGTGGCTGTCTTTAAACCACGAAGTCGTTATGATATTGGCATGGTGTGACGCCCTATGGCAATGTACACTTGTACCACGCAATATTACTGCGATATTACATCTCGTTCTGTGACACCTGTATACAGGACGCGTATTTTTGCAAGCATGAAAGTTACTTTCAGTGCAGCTCCCAGCAGAGGTGTGGCTGTGTGGTAGAACACCTGCTTGCCACGCAGACGGCCTGGGTTCGATTCTCATTCGGACCCAACATTTTTATTATTTATTTTATTTGCAGCTTTTTCGATTTTTACGGTCACGGACATGATGATGATTTTTCGCTCACAACCAACGGCCCCGACGCCGACAGCGCAATTTCTGCGATACGAGCTCTTTAACGCTATCGCGTTAATAATGATGCAGTTGCTGGCCGGCCATATTGCCAAAATATTTGTGATAGCCTACTACCAGCTTCGCTTAATTTATGAGCAATTTTTGGCAGAGAACTTAATTATTTCCGCAGTCAAAATGGCGGAATATGTCCATCAATAAATTCGTATCCAAAAGCAACCAGTTACACCTTACAATTAACCTCTTGGTATTTTTTTATTTTGAAATCATAAAATGCAATATCACTTTGAAGCCGCGCAGTCCTACCACATGTAAAGGTTTCCTTTCCGCTACAGCTGAACAGTTTGACTTTATGATCATGTGTCAGCAAAGCACTCTGGTGAAGAACGCAATGATGTCAACTTTCTTGCCCTTCAGCCTGCTCCTCCGGCTGCACTATGTACCACGCGCGCGGAAAACGATGTTTATTCTGCAGCGAGTCCGCGCTGTTGATTTTATACTATCGATAGTACCATCGAATTTTTTACTATCGATAGCGCTATCGATAGTATTTTTCACCATCGATAGTTCAATAGTGACTCAGCTATCGATAGTATCGATAGTACCATCGATAGTTCTGCATCACTACGCACTATCCACGTCGTGTGCCCAGGCACATCCGGAAGCGTGGTGTGGGCCACTGTGCCAAGAACTTTACGTGTAATTCATTAGCGCGCCATCATTGTCTATTTGTGTTTTGTAGCGTTAGCTACACTTGCCTAACCGGAGCCGATTTCGCGTGGAGCGTCATGAGCCGTGCTGCGCATGCGCGAGGATCAGTGATGTCACACAGCTGGGTCACCGGAGCTGGCATCTCACGCGCTGTCCGACGCCGCCGCGCGCGGCTCGCCGCTGCTGGTCTGCGGGAGAGTGGCGTCGTAGGCGCGGAAGACACGCTGGCGCCGGCGCGCGCGCTGACTCCGCCACCGCCGCGCGCGGCTCGCCGCTGCTGGTCTGCGCCGCATTCGAGAGGAGTGACGTCGTAGACACGGTGGCGCCGGCGCGCGCACAGCTATTCGCCTTCGCTGTGCAGTCGCCGTCTGACACTGCGCTGGGGCTGCTTGATAGCGCCTCTGACTGGCGTTTGCAGGTGGGTAACGCCATGGAGGAGGAGAGCGCAAATGCTGCTCGACGGCGCAGAAGAGCCGAGAAGCTTATCTCATCGGATCCCGAAGTAGTTGCCTAGCAATTAGCGGTTCAGCGTACGAAGAATGAACAGAAAAAGGCTAATAATCCTAGACAATCTGCAAAGCTAAGAATAATCAGCTGAACCTTTGCTAACTCAACGTATATCCTGGCATAGCCGAGCTAAGCCACTGCAAATTTTTTTTAATAGTTTGTGTCAGAGCCTCCGACGTGATTCGCAGTAAACATATTATATGTGAATGTCTGAGAGGAGAGAGAGGAGAAGGAATATAGGAAAGATAGGGAGGTTAACTAGACTATACGTCCAGTTTGCTACCCTACACAGTTCATTCATTCATTGCTATATATCGTAAAGTTGCGTTCATAAGTTTACACAGATGCGTTTTGTCCGATGTAGTTCCCAAAGGAACGCAACACCCATATATTTAGAAGTCCCGCTTAATTAGTAAAACGTGGTCAAAGTCGGGGAGATCTTTCTTCGTGACGTCATCAATGGTCAAGTGCAATTTTGCCCTATATGACTCTCACAGTCGAAGATTATCATTAGCCAGTTATTTCAGCGCGAAACGGACGAAAATACCGATCGAGACACACTAAGACACATGACGGTCTCGTCCGTTTCGCGCTGAAAAAACTGGCTAAAGATCATGAATCAATTCACTCGCACCAGATTCCTGTGAAGATTATCAGCCCTGCTTAAATCATAAGTTCTCATATACCTCACGCGACGTGTTAATTGTTGGTTTCAGCAATGGAACAGGGATCTCAACCTCACCTCAGCTAGCGGGCCGTATAGTCACGAAATTTATACCAGCAAGGGCCTGAAGAGTGAAGAAGGTTGTAGCAAAGGGGGGTAGGAGTGTTAAAAAAAATGACAACGCAGCGCTGCCATTTGAAAGAAGGTCTTTCGCACATCGCATATATGAGTCAATTCTGAGGCGATTTGAACTTCGGGATTCGAGAAAAATTGTTACTAATCTCCAGAATGGCTAAAATCGACGCCGATTCTGAAATATGTAGACTTTGTTCCGCGCTTATGTTTCAACACACGGCAACCGCAGGAGATGTCTCACGAAAGAAATGCTTGAAACCAGTCTCATTTGTGTAGCTTACCCGAACAAAGCGTTATTAATCGCAATAGGCAAGAGAATAATGCGAATGCTATTTAGCAATGGTGAACGCTCACGAACGTACTTATTCAGAAAATAATATATATATATATATATATATATATATATATATATATATATATATATATATATATATATATATATATATATATATTATATATATATATGTGTGTGTGTGTGTAAGACTCGGAACCGCTTACACAAAGCACTTCTTATTTCGGATTCATCGTGCATCATCGTCAACATGTTCGTGCGGCCACGACGACGAGGATGTGCATCATCTGTTGCTCGACGGTCCCAAGCACGACACGCATAGACAGCGACTCGAACAGGAACTTCACACGCTGGACTCTGAGCGAACGTTTTCCTTAGCGAAAGTACTAGGCCCATGGCCGTCTAGGATAAACCGTAAAGTAATGAAAGTTCTGCGTTTTTTTTTTTTGAAGACACTAATATTTGCGATGGCTACTGAATTCTTGAACTTGTAGGACTATATATATATATATATATATCTATATATATATATTTATTTATTTATTTATTTATTTATTTTGTTATCCTAACAACTATGTGGAAAGGGGTAGACCAAGCAATGGTGCCAACAACTCCTTCATTATTTCCTATTTCAATAAAAAAAAAACCCAGGTGGTCGAAATTTCCCGAGCCCTCCACTATGCGTCTCTCATAATCATATCGTGGTTTTGGGACGTTAATACCCAATAAATATTATTACTGCGGATATCGGGTCGCCGTGGAGTGTGCTTAAAGGGCAGATTCTAATTCAGTGACTCTGTTTCTTATTCACCGACCACGGCTCATGTCACCGCATTTAGGGGCAGAAGTTTCCCAATATGTCGATGTTACGCGAATGCCAATCTTACATAACTTGAATAATCTGCTTCCTCTAGAATATTATTTGGTGTCCCCAAAGATAATTAGAAGTTTGTTTTACAACGCCACGCTGCCGCATTCCACCGTTAGAATTATATGTACCTAGGTCTGGTCGGGCTTTAAAGTTTCTTTTGCAACGTGCTGGAATTTATGGAAGATTGCTTTCTATCTTGACACCACTTTTGAGTGCAAAGAAGAGATTTTAAGGATCCGTTTCGCTAACTAGGCATATCACTAACCTCAACAGCAATTCTTTCACTTGGGGCGTTTTCGCAGACGTGATTCTCGTGTCGGTTGCGACTTCTACTTACACAAAAAGATTAACCTGTTAGACTTTCAAAAATTGCTCAGTAATATTTTACTGATTATTATTCTTATTATGTTACATAAAATTAATCCCATTTTGTCATCTCGTTTCTACATATTATTCTTCTCTCGCAGTCAGACTGTAGCATTATAATATGAATCCTAATTACTTACTTATTAAAAACAATTGTAAAGCCACTTAATTCTATGCTAATCTATCATGTCGTTGGCATGAGCCATCGATGAGGAAGGAGAACAAGAAGAACAGCTGAAGAGAAATATAGTTTCTGGTGATTTAAACCTCGCTTCGTGCCTGGTTGATAATCACACAGATGATGAACAAAATCGACAAGGAGATTGAGAGCCACATGGCCGGCGAGAACGCTTATGCCTGCTCCCTGACAACAGAGTCGTGCATTCGCTGATCGGCAATCCCCTTTTCAGACTTCGCCTTCTACCGGGGCATATTTGAAGTATCTCGGACAGCTACAACAGTCGTTCTCTCGATTGTTCCACAGTGAGCTAAGAATGGTGTAGAAGCAATATTCGACCAAGAGTCTTCTTCAGGCCCCCTGGCTGAACCTGCCTCAAGCCGATTTCGTTGCACGCGCGACGTTAAATTGATTCAAGCCGCCTGGATTTTTCTTTTTAAAAGCGAAGCTTTTTAAGCAGTCGGTAACTTGTGTTCCGTCGTGCAAAACTCCACAGGTGGGTATGCGCCACAGAAATTGGGCAAGCCGAGTACAGCAGTGCGAGCGTTAAACGGAAATTCCGCTCAGCGAAGTGGAGCACGTGAAACACGTGAAAGAGAGAGAGAGAAAGAAAGAGAAAGATGAAAATAGACAGAAATAAAGGGAATGAAGACATAAAAATATAGAATGACAGAGAAAGGCATAGAAAGAAGCAGAGAGAGCGAGAAAGAAAGAAAAGAAAGAGAAATAAAGATCGAGAAAGAGAAAGAAATAGATAGAGAAATAAAGAAACATAAAGAAATAGAAAGGAACAGATACAAAAACAGAGAGAAAGAGAAAAAAAAGAGAAAGAAGAAAGAAAGAGAAAGATAAAGAGAAGCAAGGGTGGCCACCCAGCTCCGCTCTTCCTTCAGGCTTGGCACCACTAGAGCGAAACTGGCAAATTTTTTTTTTTTCTTTGCATACTTGCACTGTTTTATAATACACGATGTAGTGGATATTAGCACCTTTAACTTTTTTTTTACATAGCAATACACATCATGAAGGCCCCAGGAGCAGGAAAATTGTATAAGTGCATACTCGAACTAAAATTCATCTCAAGTAATTGACTCATGTGAAAGAGACAGGGCGTGCAAACACGGACACAAGAGACAAGTCAAGACACCACAAACGCGTTTGTGGTGTCTTGACTTTTCTTTTGTGTCCGTCTTTGCACGCCCTATCTCTTTAACATGAATACTTACCAACTAGCTCAGCTCTCTGTTATTTTAAATGACTCAAACGCAATTGTTTTTTCAGACCTCTCCAACCCCGACTAGATTCTGCTCCTCTGGAGTGCCTGTGTTTGTTATAGGAAGCGCATCGACTTTATAACAAGATAACAGCTAGTAAATGCAATTAAGCGCTGCTCTCACAACACAGGCGTGTCGAAGTATTGTTTGCGCAAGTTTGCAGCCTAACTGTGGCGCGTCGTTGTACCAAAAGTGGATGCCGAGCGCGTCAGGCACGAGGGGCCCAACGCGTGCTCGCACGGCTGAAGGCGGCTGCGTCAGCAGCCGTGCCACGAGGTGTCACACGAAGCCGCGCGGGCCCCTGGCCCCCAATTAGAAGAAGGCGCACGGGGTTCCCCGACCCTGCGCGCTCTCCGCATTCCGCGTCGCGTACGTTCGGGCCGGCCACGCGTGTGCACCACTCCGTTGGGCGAGTGATTGACACTAAGTGAATTCGAGGCCTCCGCTCCCAGTGCCTGAACACATACGATGGTCCTCGCTTAAACACGTGTGCGCGCCTTTCACATAGGCAAAAGACTCGGGGGACCGACAGGCCAACGGCTTTCTGGGCAAGAGAGAGAGAGAAAAAAAAAGGGGAAGAATGAGTGGCGCAGTGAATAGTGGAAAAAGAAAAAAGAAAGCGGGAGAGTGGGCGACTGCTCTGCGTGGACTCGCTGTTTTTTTGTGCCGTTGCCCCTTCGTTCAGGAGTGCCACTGCGAAGCCTTCCCAGCGGCGCTCGAAGCCGGAAGTGGAAAAACAAACAAGGGGCTACGCGGAGGAAGCAACAAGAGCCGCGAGCCCACATGCGCCGCGTCAGAGGGAGACCCGGCGAGCTCTCAGTACCGCCCCAACGCCACTCCATGGCTGCAGTGAAGCCGAGCGGCAGCAGTCCGGGTGGCCCCAAGTGCGGCCGGCAAAAGGCCTGCACTCGGACCCCGGCGTAGCGCGCACACATCGGCGGCGCGACCTGCACGCCCGTCAACAAAGAACCGCTCGAGCGGAGCACGCGTTCGAGGGCCTCCACTGGACGGGCCGTTGACGGTCGCGCAACGGGCGAGACCTCGACAACAGCTCGGTACAAAAGCGAAATAGGTACACTTCGCGTAACAGTAAGATGCAAAGCAACGTCATAAGAGCACAGTTCGAACCCCTGCTTCTTTTTAGCCGGATCTAGCTCATCTTATTTATTTTCCAACAACAAGGTAGCCTCGCTAAAATTGCGTCCTTTCGCACGATCACTTGCAAAAACAAAGACAGGTAACAGGTAATGTGGTGGCATAAAGTTGAGCTCGTAGCCATGCGAGTACGCAGGTTGTACCACAGTTCGGCGAGTTTGCTTCCCTTTGGAATGAAGCTGTGTGAGCGTCGTTGTCCGGATTCACACATTATAGAACAATTTGCTCGTTAAAAGAGCGTTTGCACATTACAAGAACACCACATAAGTTAGCACTACCATTATATTCTTCCTGCATCTAAAACGGGACAAATACTTTCGCTATTTTCTTCACAGATTCCAGTGACGGGATTTGCTTATCCGCCGCTGATAACACGATTTCTTATGTAATCGTCACGTCGCTTTAATATCCGGCTACCCAAATTCATAATTAACACGCTCTTGCGGAAGAGAGAGATGTCAAACCTGGACTTCCGTGCATGAAGTTATTTCGTGGTCATATCGTGGTGGTTACATTTCATAATTGAGTGCAGTTAGGTTAAGGGTTAATAAGAGTACAACACAAAAAAGTGCACTCATCACTGCAATAAGGTACGCATTTGGGCTGGTTGGTTCATCATTAACTGTAGAAAACAGTCCCGTCTTTTAGCGCTGTTTTTCTACTGTTAAACACTCATCACGTTGCGAGTTAACGGGTGGACATTTCGAATACTCTAAATCAGAAGCAACAATATAAGTATAAAGTTAATAATTACAAGGGAAATCACTGATTATATCATTTGTCACCAGGATAGCAGTTATCTCACAATATTTAGTTTCACCGACTGTTGCAAGCTCTGAGAACCATATTCACGTGGTTTGTTCAGACATTACGTATTTTTATTAATTAGAGAACAGTCGCTAAAATAATATGTGACAAGTTTGTTCAAGAATTCGAATCGATATGCAAGCGCCATGCTGCTCAGGAAAAAAAAAGCGAAAAAACTAATGCGTTGCTGCTGAGGTTAGGGTGCAGTTGCATGCACAGAGGGCACTATGCATTACTGCGACATTTTCATTAGTCCTTGCCAAACCGCATGCTTCAAACGTGCCATCGCTACCTCTTTCTGATTTCTGAAATGTACTTCTGACGAAGTGTAGTTGACAAGATCGTCCATAAAAAAAACAGAGAAAGAAACAACTCAAGCCCCTCGCACGCGAGCTAAAGGTAACCAGCTAAGAATTAAACGCGCGTACATGTTTCAAAGCTTCGTGAGCATTGCACAAGTCCCATCCTATATATTAAATGCTCCGCACATAATATGTACGGTGTTCATTACTTCTCGATGACACGTGCACACAGTACCACTTGTTCTCTTTTTCCTTCTTTCTGTTTTATTCTTTTTTTGCTACCCACGTTCTCCGTATATATATATAGGGTAGCAATATAACCTCCCTGCATTTTTCTCTCTTCCTCCTCTTCTCGTTGACGCCACCTGCAGCCGCAACCTCGTCATTAAGTCATCAAATAATACTCGCCCGATTAAGAAAGCATTTCATTGGGGCGAAATCTCAGCAGCCATGCAGACATTACGCAATCAGTGTGGACGAACCGTATGTAAAGATACTGGAAGAAATCTACAATAGCTCCACAGCCACCATACTCCTTCATAAAGAAAGCAATAAAATTCTGGTAAAGAAAGGTGTAAGGCACGGAGATACGATCTTTCCAATGATATTCACCGCGTGCTTACGGGAGGTTTACAGGCGTGCGTGCCTGTGCGCATGTGTGTGCGTATGTGTCTGTACGTGTGTGTGTTTCTAATCATTTTTCTAACCACATTCAAAAAATTTATATTCTGGGGCGTTAGTACCACAATTTTATTATGGGTCACGTCTGTATCGGGAGGTCCGAAATACTTTTGGCTACCTGCATGGGGTTCTTTAACGTGCGAATCAGTGTAACTATACGGCCACGCGCTTTTCTGCATTTCGTGCCCAAAGAAAATGAGAAAATGGGTTCGCGCTATAACCGCCAATCAACGAAGGCAAAGGGATACGTCGTATTGTACCTAATGGTCATAACAGTGAGCTTTATATATTTGCACTAATTCTGAACAGTGACGATGGATTATGGGGCTGTCTCTGCTTAGATAGGGCGTCATGCCCAATACCTTTTAGCACGCAGAGAAGGCAAGCACTTGCGCGATCATTACTCGTATGAGAAATGGTGCCAGCGTTTTCGTACGCGTGTGAGGAGCTACATGTTTGTTTCCACAATACGGCCGCCCTTTCTGCTCCCCCCTCCCTCCTGTTTTTTTTTTTTGTCTGAGCACGTCAAGAAGAACGTTCCGTTACAACGCTCCTCGCTTGATGTGACCAACACTGTGCTATACCGTAATATCTATAACATTTCAGCGGCCGTTTCTTCCGTTATATTGTTACTTCGTTTGTGCGAATGCATAAGTTGCCACTTGCGACAGCTATTGAGTACAACTTCTAAGCGTTTCTGTTTGCGGTGCCCGATAACTGTAGTGGTCTCCCGAGCGCTCCGGACGGCAGATGGTTGCCATATCTCCTTGGCAGGAAGCGGCACACGCGACGGGGGCCGCCGCAACGGGAAGCTGTGGCCAAGCGCCGCCTCGTGCGCTCACCGCAGACGCCGTGTTTGCGCCCGGGCAGCGACCACGCGCCAGCAGCGATGAGGTGGGGGAGGCCCGGTCCCTCGGGGAAGAACGGGCGGAGACGACGAGCGGACATGGCCTCCGGGAGTCCCCTTCTCCCATTGACACGCAGCGCGGCTCCCGGGACGTAATCTCCCGAATGGAGGAGCATCTTGCGGGATCCGTCTTGACCACGCTGTTCCTCGGCCGCGTCGGCCAGGCGGCGAATACCAACGAGGCCGGCGCATTCCGCGCGCCATTTGGATATTGGATGTGTGGCCTCTGTCCGGCGCGATACGGCGTTCGCCTCGGGCTGCTGGACAAGTGTTGCCTCGTGTCCGAGCCACTTGTGTGCGCGCGTGCGATTCGGCCGGGATCCTTCTCAGACGCCTGTCTTTCCGGGCCGAACGAAGATGATGCCTTTGGCCGCTTTGCTTCGAGTGTTCCGTTTTTTTGCCAAGACGGCAGCGAAAGCAACTCATTTGTTAGACACAAATGAAGGTTCTTCGCAAGACTATCTTTGCAGTCGTGCTTTTTTTACGTTATTCGCCCCGAGATTACCATGAACAAAGCACGGCTCTAAACCTCAAATACAGACAAACAATTGGTGACGTAAATCGAGAAAGGGAGATTTGGTCCTGAGAACATTACTGGTGATACTCTCCGCAAATAAGTGGTGCAGAGGCAAAAAAAAAAAAAAAAAATCTCTTAGTGGACACAAACCTGTTGGACTGCCTGTAACTAACATTACTCTTGCTTATGTTGGGATTGTAACGGATATATAGCTCATGGTCATTTTCCCTGTAAATGCATGTAAAAGATTCCTATTGACTCTATCCGCGGTACTTTGGATGACCGTCCCATATATTTTGTGCACAAATACATTCTTTGTATACAATGGCGATTGCCTGCCTGCCTGCCTGCCTGCCTGCCTGCCTGCCTGCCTGCCTGCCTGCCTGCCTGCCTGCTTGCGTGCCTGCCTGCCTGCCTTGCCTTGCCTTGCCTTGCCTTGCCTTGCCTGCCTGCCCTTCCGTTTTTCCTGTTCAATGCGCTGTTACTCCATTTAACATGTACCAGCCAGCCCAATATAGTTAGTACTCTTTTTCGCGCTCGTTTACCTTCGTTTACCCTGCCGCATACATTGACGTATACAGCTGTGATCGCTCACATGAAGAGAACCCGGAAGCGCGATGTTTGCGCAAAGATAAGAGTGAGCGGGTTGCGTAAATGCTACAGCAATATATATATATATATATATATATATATATATATATATATATATATATATATATATATATATATATATATATATATATATATATATATATATCGCAGCAAGCTGTTGCTGTTTTCGTGAAGCAAAGGAGCGTTTCCATGCCGAATCGAGCAAACACTCGTCACATGGTTCTTCACGATGCTAGACGCCTCGCTAGAAAGACCACACGACTGAGGCATGCCGCGGCCCACGGGTGGCAGGCAGTGCAAATATTTGGTCAAGAACGTGCGTGGGAAGAGCAGCAGCCATGCACCATTCGCCATCTTGTGAAGAAAACGTCCCCTGAGGTTAGTTCAAATAAATAAAAAATAAAGGCTTATAAAAGCGAAAAAAGCAAACGAATACCTGAGAAGAAAGGCGGCGCTCCGAAAGTGTAGATGTGGACGCCATGTTACCGTTGGCATCGAAGGAGTGGCAGCCGTCCAGTTGCAAGAAATAACGACTGTATACCTTGGCCTTACCTGCGATACATTAGTGGTGCAGGCTCTTTCACATTCTGTATACCTTGGCCTTGGCTGTTTCCAATGATGGCCTCATGAATATCCCTCTAGGTACCTGGTTTCCCATTCGCAATTCAAGATCGGGCGCCTTTGTATTAGACTACGATGTCGAGATCCAGGTAACGTGGACATTTTAGCGGCCAACTGATACCGTTCCTGTTCCAATTTCAACGCAGACTTTAGCAAGAACCTCTTCATTGCGATTTTCGCCGCCGCCTTCAAAGAGGGGTGGTGCAAAGAGGGCAAGCGTGTATACAGTGGTGCATAGCGCCGCATCAATGTGAAACAAAGAGGTTCAGTCAGGCAACCCGTGCCCTCATATCATTAGCATATTCACCAACCTAACTCAGAACATGGACAATCTTGTGCACAAACCTTGTACAAAACGTCGCCTCACATATGGCAGATTAAAACATATATGCGTTGGAGAACGGTTCTATATGAGAATATTTCAAGTTTCCTGATTGGAAGGCTGCACTAGACGTAGGTCTAATCAAGATGCTTTTTTAAACACGAAAGTGTTTTATGCCGGGGTCCACCAAGACTTCAGTGACGTATTTCCGTTACGGAAATGACGTAGAAAAAATTTACACGATCAGATGGCAAAGAAAAAAAGTTCCGTCAACGGGCATCGAACCCACGACCACTCGGTCCGCAACAACAGATGCCGGGCACGCTATCCACTACGCCACGGTCACAAACTCCAGTAGCTTTACAAACGCGCCTTTTACATCTACCACTCTCCCGGTCGGCGGGGTGGTGTTGCCCTCTGGGAGCAGTAAAGTAATTCGTCATTACTGTGGCCTCCGCGATTAACCCCTGAACGCGTTACACGTCCGTCCCATTCAGTGCGTTTTCAATAGAAGTTCAATTTTGTCAATGCCTTAACACACCGCGAGGTGGCGATCTAGCCCAAGCGTCGTAAAGCGTCGGCCTCGCTCATAGCATCACGCTAATCGAAACCAAAAATAGCTCTGCGACGCGCGCATGCCTCACCTGGCTGTAACACCGGGTTCCCCGCTCGCGCGCTCGCCCCGAGAAAAATCGCGGCCGAACTACCGGGGCGGCACGACGCGCTTGCGTTTCCCTCTAGTCCGGCCGTGGTGTTCAATCACATTTTAACATGCCGCGGGATGGCGACCAAGTTCTGCGTCCGATATGCGACGCTCTTCTGGCTATTACACCTCGTTCTCTGATTACGCTTTCACCGTTAACTACTACAGCTACCACAAGGGTTTGTTAAGTCGTCGGGATGGAGATGTACCACCAATCATCAAAGTGGGTGCATCCACGTTAAACGGCGCTATAGCTGCCATACATCAATATACATGGTACAAACTCTCTTATATCAATGTACAGCAAACATTGAGTTACTCCTGTAAGGGCACGCTTTACTTTCGTGTTATTCCGATTCCTATGACGGAGGGATCAACCATCTTTTTTTTTTTTCTATGCCGGCAGTGTTCCGCACTCGAAGCATCATGATGCCTTTGGAGGTATGTGTAATAATAATAATATCTGGGGTTTAATGTCCCAAAACTACGATATGATTATGAGAGACGCCGTAGTGGAGGGCTCCGGAAATTTTGATCACCTGGAGTTCTTTAACGTGCACCTAAATCTAAGTACACGGGCCTCAGACATTTTCGCCTCCTTCAAAATTGCAGCCGCCGCGGCCGCGATTCGATCCCGGGACCTTCGGGTCAGCAGTCGAGCGCCATAGCCACTAGACCACCGTCGCGGGGCTTGGAGGTATTTGTTAAGAGAACACGACCAAGACAATATTTCTAATGGCTATTAGGTCTTAGCAACGTAGTCAAGTCCTGCGGGACTGGGAAAAAAATCTAAATGACCTAGCGACATTTCCGAGATACTCGACGTGATACGGATCAAATGGGCTCTGTCTTTCAGCTGCGCAGAATTTCGTGTAAAGTCATTACGACACGACATCGTTCCATAAAAATGAATTGAAAACTGTAAACCTCGCAACACAGCACGTGGCAGGGTGTTTCGTGCTTTGCTATCTTCGTCTCGTTGCACATAATATTTTTACACCATTTTTCTGTGGACAGACAAGCGGTAATTTACCCTGCTGGACATCCCTGTCGTACCGACCAGTTTCTCGTGTCTAATCGGTGGGCGAGTGCTTTCGGCATCGCACCGTTGGCTATAATGTGGCTGCCCAGTAACACATGTGGCGTTTTCATTATGCGCGATCAACGTCTTCGATTTCGACCGACGCTTACAAAGCGCTTCCCAGTTACTGTAAATCAGAACACAAGACAAAATATGAGCTGTCATACCAGTGCGCGGTGGAGTGATGAGTGAAAGAGCCGGCTCTCAGTAAAGAAGCATTTGTTATTTATTTATTTATTCTTCGTTTCTTTTACGCATGAGGCGCGCTGCATCAGGTATGCTTCATAAATCCCCACCCAACTTCTCCGAGAACAGTGATAGTTGCTGTGCTGTGGTCGACGCGTTTGCGACAACGGTCACTGCCTCGAAGGTTTCCTCCCAGTTCTCAACGTTCGCAAGCACAGCTTCTTCCCAAAAAGGCCGTTAGGAGAAGAGTGAGCAGCGAACGTACTAGAAAAAAATTTTTTTTTTTTTTTTGCGACACGATATACCGATCCCGCGGCAAAGAGCCAACGCAATTATTTTGTTTCCATTCACGTTACCTTATTTATTATTTATTTTTATTTGCTGGTGATGCTACTTACCCCCTCTTTCTCAGTCCCTTTCATTCTTTTCTTTTTTCTTTCGTATCGTTGGCCAGTTTCTCGATCACCTTTTAGCGCTCGAATTCTGAAGATGGAAGGAGACGCGAACGGATGGCGCT
This sequence comes from Rhipicephalus sanguineus, assembly GCF_013339695.2. Classification (NCBI taxonomy): domain Eukaryota; kingdom Metazoa; phylum Arthropoda; class Arachnida; order Ixodida; family Ixodidae; genus Rhipicephalus; species Rhipicephalus sanguineus. The sequence goes on along the minus strand of NC_051176.1, from coordinate 274,691,634 downwards.
CGACGAGATCTGCGGGCCTCCCTAGTGGCAACGGTGTACGTGTGTGTCGTAAGCCGAAAAGGGGGGGGGGGGGGCTGGGGGCTCCCACTCCCGAAGGTGTGCGAGCGACCGTGCTCTCCAGCTTCAGGCAAGCGTGGAAAAACGCGAGCACCAGTTCCATCAATGCCTGGGGGGAAAAAAAGGTTTAACTTCAAAAAGAGCACCTTCGAAAGAAAGAAAGAAAGAAAGAAAGAAAGAAAGAAAGAAAGAAAGAAAGAAAGAAAGAAAGAAAGAAAGAAAGAAAGAAAGAAAGAAAGAAAGAAAGAGGCGAGAATAGAGTTGGCGGTGATGGAACAGCATCCCTGGATTGAATTCGGTAGTGTTGCTTTTCTTTTTTGGAGACTTGGAGAAGGCCAGTGGCGTCGCCAGGGAGAACTGGATGCGCGCAGCTACCGCCTTCTCCTTCTGTGGCTCCCGACCACGCAGTGTGACCATTAAGTTTCCTTCTGTGTTTTCAGTTTGACGTGCGCGCGCGCTCCCACGGCACCCAAACGTTGGGCTAAGGTATACAGCGCTATGGCTTTGTCAAAATTGGATTGAAGCATGGCCGCGTGTGGCGATCGGCGAGGCGGCACGAAGCCGACGCACGACCGACGCTGCGATTGGTCCGCCGTCCAGCTCAAGTGTGGTCCGTTTGTACACCTCTGAAAACGGCGTCGCGATGGCGTCCGTGTTTAACGTGCACTCTGCTGTCATTGACGAATGTGTATTTGTCTTGTCCGCTACGCTGCGTGAAGGCGCAAACATAGGAAGTTGTTGCTTAAGAGAGGAGGGTAAAGGGTGGAGGGGGCGAGTAGTGTTCCTTAGAGTTTGCTGGTATGCCCAGAAATAACATGTGGAAAGAACTGCGTCAAATACATAAAGGTACAGAAAAAGCGTTTGCTGAAGCCGGCTCTAACACAAATAGAAATACGAGCCAAAAACACTGAGAGATCGCAGTCGACTCTTCCGTGACTGTCACTTCAAACGGCGCAAGTCCGCACCGGCATGAGGTGGTTCACACTATACTACGCTGATACTTCTTTGTAAATGTAACCTTCAATTAGGCTACAGTTCAGCCGAAGTCAAGAACGTATGGCGACTCAAAAAATGACGCTGGAAAACTCTAAATCCTAAACTTGTATGAGTCAACACAAAAAAAGAAAAATTGGCCCTGGTAAGACGTATAAGAGGTGGCTTTTTTATTCATGAGCATGACGTTTTGCCGTAATGGAAGCCTCGGGTTTAGTGAACCGATATGATCATTTGGTCTACCAAAGTATAGCTGGTTACATCCTAAGAATAAAAAAATTACAGCAGATCCCACGCACTGTGGGAGTCGATGTTATGCGAAGCAGTAAACGAGTAGCCGCCTGTGCCGCAAATATTTTTTGTTGCGATAGCAATTATATGGACACTCTCGGCTGATTTTTGCCGTCGCCGTCATGCCCCGGAAAAAGCTGTATGTATATATATATATAAAAACGACACAAAGAAAAATAAGGCAGAAGAAAAATTCTGAAGTACCCGACCGCGGATTCGAACCAGCAGCCCCTCGCTCCCCAGCGCGCTGCGTTAGGCAACTTAACCACACGCCATGTATGCGCCGACGAAATAACGGCAAGCTATTTATATACACCATTTACCGCTGGTGGTAAGCAAATCTCGGAGGAGCGTGAGCGTGTTTTCTATCACGCAATGCTCCTAATTTTCTTTCAGCTTGAAAACTGCCCTTGAGACGCGCATGACAAAGTGGCCCTTTTCTGTACCCACTCGGGATGTGGAAGGAAAAAAACAAAGAACGCCAGGCACACCTTGCATCAAACGCCCCCGTGTGGCAGAAGACGCAGGGCCGCAATTTAAAAGAAAAAGAAATATCTAAGAGCGTCTGATTCTCTATCTTCGACACTTGCAGACGCAGCGCTCCTAATTTTCTTTCAATTCGAAAACTGCCCTTGAGACGCGCATGACAAACTGGTCATTTTCTGTACCCCCTCGTGATGGGAAGGAAAAAAAAAACAAAGATCACTGGGCACACCTTGCATCAGACGCCCCCGTGTGGCAGAAGACGCAGGGTCACTCTACGCGCCGCAGTTTAAAAGCAAAAAAAAAAAGATATTTAAGAGCGTCTGATTCTCCATTGTCGACACTTGCAGCGCGTTGCTCAAGCACATAGACGTAACAACTGTGACAGTTGGTTCACGCTTGCCCTGTGCATGCCTGTGCGTTCTTTTAGGGCGTCCTTTTTTTGTGCTTCAGCGGCGCGCTGCAAGTATCGAGCTGCTTCTGGTTCTTCGTCTGACATTTTAATTTCTTGCTATCGCATTCATTGCCTTGCCCTTGCGGCGAAACTGCCTTTTTTTTTCTTCCTTTTTTTTTCAGCCAAGCGTTGTGAGGTGGATCGACGACTCCCTGCACTTTGATTAGTTGTGCGCATATAGTAGGCTTACCAAACACATCGACTACATTGATGCGTAAAGGGTAGCATATAGTCCGACGTACCGTCGGCACTCACGTTGGAGAATAGCTCCCGCCAGCTTTATTGAAACGTAGTGCACGCTACGGTGCAATGACGTGCTTATTATAAGCGGCAGTTTTCGGCTTATACCTCTGGGGCCGAGCAACGGTTGACTATTGGCCGCGAGATCGAAGAGAGTCGGCGCCTAGCGGCGAACGGGCGAAACGCCGAAGTGTGGATGCCGGCCAGCTGTGGCCGCTTCAGTAGCATTGTATACGGTGTTTGTACTTCGCAAACGTACTATGGATGTTGACGACGACGGTTTGGTCGACGGTGAGTAACCTGTTAAAATCTTATTCTTTGCTTTTTGCAACGGAAATTCGTAACGTGGATCGCTATATTTCGTAAATGCGTCGCTGCGAAAAAGCATTTGCTTGATGCGACTGCACAATATGCGCGTGTCGCCTTTTAACGTGTTGTAAGGCTAACATGCATTCTCTTTTTCGTTTCCAGTGCCCTTGCTTTGAGCCCCCTTCTTAACCATGTTGGGGACGTTGTCAGGTGTCTCGTTGAAGGCGACGAGGTCGTTGCAGCGGGCCACATTATTGAATGTAGTGTCATCGCATCCACGTGCTGCTCTGACGGTCGAGTGTACATAAACGCATTCGTGCTGCAATCGTCCGGGCTTACGAAGGATCCACATCGAGTCGACCTGAAGTTGGCCGGCGATGCGAACATAGAAGAATTAAACTGCACATGCCCTTAAGGGTAGTAGTGCCAGTGTCACACGGCCACTTTTATCGCAATCAGGGCCGATGCGGATCAGGTTCTGCGACACGGTCACTCTTAACAGCGATCAGGCCGGTCGGAATCCCGACGTTCGCGGTCTACGCATCTCGGTCTGGCTGACGTCTGTGCCAAACTCGATCGATATCGAGAAATCCTATCCGTATCGGTTCTGATAGCAATGAAAAGTGCCCGTATAATAGGATGTAGTTGGTAGCGGCACGTATCGCGATTTCATTATATCATGATAAGTTGACTTTCTGATTCGGGCTCTGCTAACCTCTTACTTCACATTAAGGAGCAAGCCTTAGATGCCTCATCAAACTCGAAAATTGACCGTCGGCGGCGTCAACACGAGTGATGTAAAAAATCATCACGCGATGCCGTCACAGATAGCCAAATTTTGTGACGTCATAGTGACGCCATCACATGACAACGCCGCTTTGCACTGCCTCCGTGATCGGCGACCAATCATGGAGGCAGTGCAAAACCAGTGAGCTGCCGAAAACTTGCAATCACATGACGTCACACAGCGCCGAATTTCGTGACGTCACTATGACGTCACACGACGTGACATCATACAACGACGCCATCACGACATCGCCGCTCTGCATTGCCTCCGTGATCGGTGGGCCGATCACGGAGGCATTGCTAAACCAGGTGAGGGGCAGAAAGCTTTCACGGGGTGGGGGGAGGATCAATACATTGACTGAAGAAAAAAAAAAAAAGATGGCTTTCGCGTTCGAGTCATCTTAGTCGAATGCTTAAGGCACCCTGAGTACCAGTGACACGTGGTTAATATTAAAAGTAGACTGAACAATAGTTTGCTTACTTTTCCTCTCAGCACATCTCATAGGTGCAAGCACTGTGTTCCTCTGCTGTTGCACATCAACAAAGTAAGGCAATTAACCCTTCTATCAACAACTGACTTGCCCCAGTCATGGGGGCACAACGCAAAGCACAATGTGAAACATAGATCTGGCAAGATAGATCTGGCCTGAGCTGTGGCAAGACCTACATCGGTCAAACGGGACGGTGTATCAACGACCGCCTCAGGGAGCATGCCAACAGCATTGGTAAGAGTGATGGTGCTCACCTTCCCGCGCATGTCAGGTCATGCTCGTGTGTGCCACGTTTTGCGCAAGTTAAGATTATCGGCAAAAGCAGAGGTCAAACAGCAAGAGAATTACTAGAGGCGTATCATATTAGAAGTAACGGGTCCGCTTGTGTCAGTGACACATCCATTGTTCTCTTTCAATCTGAGTTGTCCTTCTTTAATGAACTGCTCACCTGACGTCATGTTTGGGGTAACTTTTCCACGCCACTGCGCATGTGTGGAAGTTTACCTGTTTTTCAGCCTGCGCTGGCAATAAACAGTTGGTAGTTTGGCGCTCTTCTGTCTCTTTCCTCCGGCCCTTTTTCATGTTTCTAGCTTCGCGCCAGTTACGATATGTTCAGCAAACTAAGACACCAACTCGCCCAAAAACAAGTTCTTCTACAGATATGGACCTACCCCCATAAGTGAACTACCATGCTGCCCCAAGGTATGATTCGCTACCAAGCACAGTGTCGGACGTGCGTCAGGCCTCAATCTCTTCCGCGAGAACCCTTAAAAGGAGAGAGAGCGAGCGAGAAAATATATATCACGATCCGCAGTGGCGATAATCTCGCTCGCGCATTTTCATCACTTACGTGGCGAGTAAGGGCTCACAAAACGATACTCTTTACAATACACCAGATCGTGCACACACACTTGCCGCGTTTGGGTGCTCGTATTTACCCTACGGAACATTGAATGTGTTCTGTCAGCGCTGTAAGCACAACGGAACATGCGCAAACTACTATAGGGCTCGGGGACACTCGTTTAAACAGACTCGAAGCTGAGCGCGAACTAGCATTGCATTCGCAGCGCAGACTGTACATGAAGGACAATAAATTTCGTGAATTGATTTTCTTATTCTTTCTCGATTGATTCTCGAATAATTTTCTTGCGGAAGTGTACGACAATCAAAGCACAGGGATGTCATGACTGGCACCCCTGGCGAAGTTTCCCCGAACGTTCGCTTACTGCAACCGTCTGCACGCTCGTAGTGCACAGCAGCAACAAGCACAAATGCACACAATACCGAAGTTACCGCTCACTGCTCACCATCCTTTCTCGTCCGGGAACGCTTGAATGCACCGTTGTCGAAGTGCTTGCTGCACACCATCGCGTACTTGGAAAGCGTCTTGCCGTTACGAAGCCTAACGAGCCAAACTCGACGGCGTTCCGCGTCGGTGGGATAGAAATGAAAGCTTATCCCTGGCTCTGTGCAGTATGTACGGCATTATGGCCCCGAACAAAACTTCACCATCAAAAACGAAGAGTTTTCTGCGGATACGGAACACATAATCACGATGTGAAAACAGCAGCCCCGCACACTTCGACACACCGCACGGAACCCGTATCCACACTAACGGGGCGACGGTGCTGCCACCTATAGGTACATCTCGCCGCCAATAGCTTGCTGAGTCATAGGAGTACATGTGTAAAGTTTATTACATTGTTACGGAAGCGGATAGCCAACACTGCAACCATGATTGCCGCGGCAATGTCAATCATGGTTCCAACCACCTGCGCGGCTCTGCGGTAGAATACTCGAGGGTTCTTAGCAGTGTTGTAGGCGTCACCGAAAAAAATAACTAAATACGTTACTCGTTACGCTGTCAAAAAAGGAACGCGTTACCACCCTACGTTACCTTCAAAAAAAGGAGTTTACTTGAAATACTGATTTAACGAGAATGCTTTGCACAAATATGCCGGACCCCAGCAATATTATAGTGACCTATGAAATCGCCTGTACAGTTAATTGTGATGGCTTCTAATTCTGTGACACATCGTTAAGCCATTTTTCTCAGTGCGGTATTAAACATAGAATGAGATTTTATCACCAAGATTTTCACAAAATGAGTTGACCGACATCATCACAAAATGAGATTTCATCATCTGCAAAGAAAGCGTTGCGGAGCTCAACAAATTCACTGTAACTCTGACGGTGTGTTTCTACTAACAGGACAGATGGTCAAATATTGCAGTCATGACGAAATGCCTAAAAGGCTTAGTCACGCGGAAAAAAATGCTTGCACGTGTATACAGTTTTCTCCCTTTAATGTGTATAAGTGCAAGGGTTTATGCGAAGGCATTCATGTTCAGCCTCTTTCGCTCAAAAATTGAGCTACTATAGAAACGTACACTCGCAGTGGCCGATAGAAAGAAAGAAATTTCATTTTGAAAACAAAGCTGATAACCAGCGCTATTGTAGGGAGAACTCTCTCATAACTACAACTTGTTGCAGAAATTAAGCAATAACTGCACTTTCAAGCTGTCATCGGACAGCTAGCCTCGCTTCTCATTGAATACGTCCGCACCTGCTCTGAATAAGCTCTCGACGGATGCATTTTAACGCCTGGTGGGCCGGCAGCAGTCCGCCGCTGTGACAAAAGAACGTTGGGGTGAGCTCTGCGAAAGTGGCGCCTATGAGACGAAGGACTTTTGTGGAAAACTCCCGAGATAATTGAAATAAAAAGCAACGAGTAAAGTGACACCTCCCGTTAACGAAAAATGTTAACGTAAGTAGGTTACCCGTTACAGGTTCCAAATGCTAACGAGTACGTTACAAAGTTACCGAAAAAAGTAACGCGTTACCGGTAACGCCGTTACTTGTAACGAGTTTCCGTCAACACTGGTTCTTAGGTGGGCTAGCTAGTTCATGAACGCTGTGGCGGAACAGCGCAGAAAAGGGGACGAAGAGCACACAGGACACAGCGCTTACCTGTGTGCCCTGAATACTCGATATTCAGATCAAACAGGCTAGAGCCCACCCGTTTCGATATACTCGAAATAATACTCGACTGCCACGCAGATTGCCAGGGTTCGATACCAGCTCGAAAAGTGACGGTTATTCTTTGCGTTTTTCGCTCGTCCACAACGGTCGCTACGCATGCACGACATTTTCTGCGACACGGGCTCCTTAACGCGCTCGGGCTAAGATTGCCAAAATCTCTTCTCGCCATACACTCTAAGAAAAAAAAGAGTATGCGTGACTCTTTTCGGAGAGTTCTGACTTGCCACGTATAGGACTCTCTTTAAATAGTCACGGTGACTCTCTTGGTGGGCCAGGGTCGGCTCGCTCTAGGAGGGTCCCCTGACCCTCTAGGAAGAGTGCAAAGACTCTCATCCGGAGGATCACGTTACCACTCGTAGGGAGTCAGACGATTCTTGCCGGTAACACTCCTACGGGGGTCAAGTGAGCCACACCGAAGCGTCAAGCGACTCCCCAAGTATTTTAAGCTACTCCTTTGACCCTTGCTCTACTTTTGCGCGACTACTGTTGAAAATAGCGGAGTATTCATTTTAAGCAAGTGCAATAATACTTGCCGTTCTGCCCAGCGACTGCAAAAAAAAGAATAGTTCAATTTTAGCATTATTTTAATAAAACTCGTCAAAACAACACATATTTTCTAGCAAAGTTATATAGAAAGCGCGAAAAGATGTTCAGTGATATCCAATTAAGAAGTTAAGGTATTCCTCATTTACATGCTTTTATGAGTATAGCCAACTAAAATGTGTGACTGTGATGTGCACAGTGTCATATGGTGCTAAATAAACAGCAGAAATTGGCATCATGTTTCCATATTTATTCTTATGATTCAGAATAAATCAAGAAGTGGTGACGGATGGAGACATCAGACTTGTGGCTTGCTAGGTTGTCGCTCCTGTTCAGCGTGAGCACCATGAAAAACGGTATCTGAAAATAAGAACGTGATATTATGATGAGAAAATGAAATTTCAATAAAGGTTTGCAAAACCTACACAATAAGTGGTTCACACAGACATAATAAAGGCTAACAACAAAACAACAAATGCAAACAGGCATGGTCAGGAACGAAGTTTTTTGACGTCGAGATAAGACATGTCATATGCTAGAATTACCACACATAGCTCCCACAATCACGCACACTCACTCGATTCTGTAATAACGCCCAACGTCATCGCAGTGTATGCAAACCACGAAAACAGCAAACAGAAACGAGGGAAAAGAGTTCACGCCGGCGGCCGCAACAACGCGCGCCGTCTAAAGGCTAGAGCTTTTTCACTTTACCGGCGAGGCGTGTCCAACTTGAATGACTACCGCGTACGTTCTGGAAGCCACCGTGCTATATCTGCACCTCAAACTACCGTCTTTAAGCCAACAAAAACCATTATATATAGTGCGTCTGAGCGTTCTGTACACAGGCATTTTTTTTTTCACGTTCCCACGCGCCGAAGCACGCTACACACTCAAGGTCGATGGAAATGTTATGAAGTAGACTAAAGTGCATCTCAAAACGACTTCTTGCACATTCAGTAGCGCAGACACAACGTGCGATCAGCAAAAAATGACCCTTGATAATTGTTTGCATCGCTCACTATAAGGGAGCTTGCACAGCAACGCGCATAGCGGTGGCAACTCGTTAACTGACAGCTTTAGTTGGGCATCCGCAACAGCCCTGCGGACACAGGCTGCTGTTGGAAATGGCTGGCAGATAACATCCGCAGAGCTGCTGCAGACGCCCAGCTAAAGCTGTATAATTAGTACCTACGAAAGCAGTACACTCACCGTTAACTGGCGCCCGTTGTTCCTGTCCGCAGCTCCAGGAATATTCCGTCCTCCAAGCGTCACCGCGTCACTTCGTGCACGGAGCCGGCGTCAACACCAACACCACCGAAGACGCGCATGAACAGACACACAACCCGCGCAACCAACACGCAACGCATTCCAATAGACGAGGAGACCGAGAGGAAAACAGAAGCGGCACGCCACCCCGGCGCCGTTGTGGCGCGTTGCCTCGCCTCCGTCGTCGAGCCAACGCGCCACAACGGCGCCAAAGGGCAAGCGCGCGATATGTATGGCGTATACGGCGGCGCCGCCAATCGAAACGCGCTTCAGGAGAGTCCCGTGACTCCAGTCGAATTGCAAACTCTCTTTCTCTGCCTGTACCTTCCAAAAGGGGTCAAATGGACACCCGAAGAGAGTCACGCGGCCGTGACCCTCTTTTGACTCTTTCTTTTCTTAGAGTGTAGGCGTATCTACCGGAGGGGAGAGGAGGGGGGGACAAGGGGTTGCTAGCCCCTTCACCGAGACAAGGTAGTGGGGCGGAGCCCCCCCCCCCCTTTTTTTAAGGGTGCTCACTGTCGGCTACGCACTGGGAAGCTAATAACTGAGGCGAAGTTTTCCTTCAACACAGCAATTACGTAGACAGTAAACCAGTTTACACCCTTAAGGGGGTTTTGCCGTGTCTATAACTAACACCCTTTCACCCTGGGAAAAGGGTGTTTTCACGTATCATAGGGTGTTGCCACTGGCCTAACACTCTTATCATGGGGTGTTTCCAATGGCCTAAACACCGTTATCACTGAAAAAAACATGTGAAAAATAAAATCTACCAGTAAGGAACAATGCAATTACAGATGACATCAGCATAGAAGATGCACGCACGCGCCAAACCGTACACACAGCGGAGCGTATTGTAAAATGATCGTATTGTAAACTTGATCTACCGGACAAGGGAGATGGTCAATGTCCACGGTTTTCTGGATTAAGGAGACTGAATTTACAGTCGGGATAGTTGGTCTTGATTCCCTTTGAACTGAATTGTACAGCGCAAAATACAACTTGGACTGCAAAGAAGCACACACGCACAGCGCTGTTTGTTTATCCTCTCCCAGCGAGGGTGACTTCACAGAGTTGCATACACGCACAAACAGCTGAACATTGTTTTACTGCAACTGAAAACATTTATTATACTCGTATTAATCGATCTCGCCAATTGCTATAAGTAGCCGCTGGCAATGTGATCGGCGCGAAGCCGTCTCGAATTACGTTTCGAATTAATCACTGTCCGGTTATTCCAAAAAAAGTTTAGGCATTGTTCAGCACAGTAATGCGCTGTTTAGTGTGCACACGTCATCTTAACTCCGCAAGATTTCACAGATTTGTCACGTCGCGTAACAAGCAGGCGATTTTATGACACACCAAAAAAATTTTGACGAGTGGCGGAGAACCAATGGCCGAAACTATGCCGTATTGAAAATAGTATATTCTCTTATTTTTTAAGCGGTCGTGCATAAGTGGTCATTACGCGATGGATCATTTTAACCTCATTTGTTGCATCGCGTTACGAGCAGATGCTGTGTGCGGGTCCTAGAAAACTTCGACCAATTATAAACAGCTAACAACCAATGCGGAAAGAAACAATGCGGAGTAGTTTAACGTTATAATCACTCATATTGCTTGAAAGAAGATTCGCGCTTACACTGTTTGCATAGGCGCACCTATATGAGCCGGAGGGCCGGCCGAGCATTGTCGCAAGTACAAATACTACGAATACAATGAGTGTAAAGTATGTACTACGCCTTTTTAAAAGAAATCTTGAGGTTGACAAGTTAACAATAATAGTAATATAATGATAGTCATAATAATAAGAACGCGCCATTTCGACTAGGAGCGAACAAGAAATAGGTACACAAATCTGTGCAGGAAAGCGGGGTGACACCTTGAGGCAGTTTCGGGCTCTGACGGGGTGTGTCAGGAGCATGCGCGGCTTAGTGGTCAGGCTGACCACGTCTGAGCCCGAAACTGCCTCAAGGTGTCGCCCCGCAGAGCAAAAACCGGCTGTTCGCGCGCTCTACGCAGACGTGGCCACGGCTGTACATAATAGGTGGATAACGAAATCGTGGCTCTCGCAAAGGATTGTGGGCTACAGCGCCCGTCTGCATCGACTTCCGGTTCGAGACGTCGTACGGCCGAACAGGCACTGTTGCTAGTGCCGTCGCTGTCTCTGTGTTCCATCCAGCAGTCGCTGTCCCCTTTTTTCACAAATTACTGCATAATACTTTGGGATGCTGTGCAGCTTAGTTGAATAACAAACACAATCACTACGGGATCGTTATAAAGGTGCGAACGGTCATTTATTAATTCAAGTGGCTTGCACTTCCGGACACATGCATGTCGCTTCGCAGCAAAGGGTGTTTACGCTCATGTTTTGTGACCTGTAAAGAATTGTTGTACATCACAGTATCATAAAACATCCGCTCAATCTGTTTTCATTTTGCTCAACTCGTAAAATTGTCTATTTATCTTTGCGTTGCGAAGATACCATCGCGGGTTCGATATGATGAATGGAAATCGTGAAATGTTTCTTACTCTAAAAGTGAACGATTAACTCTCGTAGTTTTCTGGCTTTCCTTTTGGGCCTCTTAATCTTCCTTTACGTTAGATGTCGGTCCCTCGCGCATTACAGCATAGTGCTTCCTTGCATGCGAAATTCTGAGCACTCAACATACATTTGTCTTTCAAGTTTCACTAAAAGGTATTGGCACTTCCCGCTTGCAAGTCTCCGAATTACTAGAGACCCCGTACCATGCAACTCGTTGCTTCAGAAGTGACTTCGATCGTTTTACATTGTACGATATCAGTAACTGAGCGGCCGTTTTGTACCACTGGCCTTTTACGCGCTGAGCAGTTTTTATAAATTTGTCAAAAAGTAGGCAATGCAGTACATGCAATGCAAGTATTCTGCATCGGCGTAGTTGATCGGGCAGAGTACGTGTACTTTTGTCCGAAGTATTTAAGTGATTTGGGAACGTACGTATGTTGGCATTTGGCATATGTGTGAGCGACTCTGAGGTAGCCACCATTTATGCTCGAAAATACTAAATCAAGCTAATTCTTCAAAGTAGTACTGCGTATTTTAAAGCATAACCATATACACACACTCGCATGCTACGCTCGAGACCCCCCTCTCACCGCTCCTCGTGTTTGCCCATTTCTACTTCTCGCTTCCTTCTCTAAACTGCGAAATATCGTCTAACCATTCGAAAATAATTCAAGAACACAATCAGTGGACAACCGGTAACAAACGAGTCGCAGAAGTGCACGTGTTTCCTCCCCGATTACACTGAATAGCAGGCCCCTTGAAGCAGCGAAGAGATAGGCCTCGAACCAGAAGTACCATAGCAGGCAACGCGCCGTTTTGCTATCCATCACAAACGTACAAAGAGAAGCACACAGGACTGCGCTCTTCTCTTCTGTCTACGTTTGTCGCGCTACGACCACAATGAATCCTCACCAACTAGCTCAATTGCAGTTCTGTTAAACATAAAGTGATGTTTAACCACGAGAAGCTCAGTCACGTAGGAAGCGTTAACGAGTCATCACTAAAAACGGCAGCTTCGCACTAGTGGTGCCAAGCCTGAAGGAAGTGCGGAGCTGGACGGCCTTCCTTGTTTCTCTTTATTTTCCTATTTCTCTCTGTTTTTTTTCTATCTCTTTTTGTCTCTGCTTATTTATATGTCTTTCTTTCTCTGTCTATCCATTTCTTTCTTTTTGTCGCTCTTTCTACCTTTCTTACTCTTTCTGTCTATCTCCTTTTTTTTTCTCTCTCTCTCTCTCTCCATTTCTCGTTTCCACATTCTCTCTTTCTCTGATTCTCGCTCTTTCTATTTTTCTTTCTTTCTTCCCTTTCTTCTCTCTTTGTTTCTCTCTCTCTCTCTGTATTCGTTCTCTCGCCCATCCGAGTTATTGCATCCCACGCCGGAGAAATCGGCGCACGTCTTCTGGGAGCGAAGCAGAAGATGAAGAAGAGGACGAAGAGAGCGCGTGCCGGCCGAGTTATTCATGATGATAGTTTTTTTACAATATACTAAAGGACTTTCTCCGAGCTTAAGGGGACACTAAAGTGAAACAATGAATCAGTTTAGACTGATAAATTGTACTCTGAAAGCACCATTGTTGCTAATTTCACCATCATATGCCCATTAATAGCAGAGAAAATCGAGAACGAAGTTTCATTTTTAAATTTCACGCCGAAATCTCTGCACGTGACGTCACGCATTTCACAATGTTGTATTCGCATCTCGGCCACACTGGCTCAGCGAAATTTTCTGAAACTTGATATGCTAGACCTGTGGGCCTATTATTATTATTATTATTATTATTATTATTATTATTATTATTATTATTATTATTATTATTATTATTATTATTATTATCATCATCATCATCATCATCATCATCACTTGTCCACCGTTGAGTGGTCACAGGTTACTGACAAACCAAATGTTGATGACCAGGTTGATCAATTTACGGAGCTTGTACTGAGCAGCATGCGTAATTTTATTCCCCAATATACACCTAAACAACGTAAATATCCCCACTGGTTCTCATATGAACTTATCAGTGCACTGAAGCATAAAGATCACGAACACAGGAAATCTAAATGTTCTCCATCCAGCGAGTGGAACGAAGAGTTCAGCTTCTTTCGAACTCTCTCTAAACGCCTATATAAACGGGATCATAGTTCGTATATTGAATTCTTAGAAAAAAGCGCCTCTGACAGGCCGGCTGAGTTTTGGAAGTATGTACGTAAACGGTCTAGCAAAAGCGGAGAGTCCTTCAGACTACTGGACTCAAATGGCGTAGAAGTGCATGCCGTCGCTGACTGTTTTGCCACGCATTTCTCATCCGTTTATAAGGCCTCAGACTCTACCACTGATATCGGACAACAGCCCAAGGCAGTTAGCTCATCCAGTGCTTTGTCGCTGGATGAAAATCTTATCTACGAATGCATTAAGCGCTTAAAACCATCCTTATCATGTGGCCCAGATGACATCCCCTCCGCCATACTAAAAGCTTATGGTAGTATATTTGTCCCAGTACTGACTACGATATTTAATAACTGCCTGGACACTTCCACATTTCCTAGCATGTGGAAAACTGCTCGTGTTTTTCCAGTATTTAAGTCAGGCTCTAAAACAGATGCTTCTAATTATCGCCTGATTTCTCTACTATATGCCACATCAAAGATCTTCGAGCTGGCTCTTCACAACATATTGTCTTTTAGTGTGAAAAACTCATTGATTCCTAATCAACATGGTTTTCTCGCTGGCCGCTCAACTACCACAAATCTTGCCAGTTTCATGACGCAGATCTCCACACCTATTTCTCAGAGAGGACAGGTTGACGTAATTTACTGTGACCTGAGCAAGGCTTTTAACGTAGTCAGCCACACACTGATTATGGTTAAACTTGCGCACTTTGATGTTGACTTGTCGGTTGTGAATCTCCTGCAGAGCTATCTGCTCAATAGATATTGTTATGTAGCCGTAAATGGCCAAACGTCTTCTTTGTATAAAGTGACTAGTGGGGTCCTTCAAGGGTCGGTATTAGGCCCACTCCTAGCCCACTCCTATCTTTAATTTACGTTAATGATGTTTTTTTGCCATTTGTAATTCTTCTTTCCTCTTGTATGCCGATGACATCAAGATTTTTAAGGAAATTCGTTCAGTTAACGATTGTCGCTTGCTGCAGTCAGACTTGCGCTCTTTTTCCGAATGATGCAATGGTAATAACCTTTCTCTGAATACCTCGAAGACAAAATTCATGTCTATCACTCGCAAAACATCTAGCGTGTCATTTCAATACTCTGTCAATTCTGTGTCCTTATGCAAGGTTTATGAGATCAGTGATCTTGGTGTTGTTGTTGACAGCGCGTTAAACTTTTCTGCTCACGTTAAGCGTGCTGCTATGCGGGGCCTTCGTTCTCTCGGATGTGTTTGTAGAATATCTCGAGAATTCAGGTCTCCCATGGCCCTCCACAAATTGTACACCGCAATATGTCTTCCACAACTTGAGTATGCGTCCGTGATATGGAACGGCATTGCTCAATCCAGCGGTAACACCATTGAACGAGTCCAGAAAAAATTCCTCCATCGCTTTGCTAAAAATGATTCAGGATCTCGTTCAAATCCTGCTGAATTATTATCACTGCCATCACTTCACTGCCGACGAAATCGTTCTGATCTCTTATTTCATTACAAGCTAGTCCACGGTATCATATCCTGCCCTGTACTTCTCAATTGTGTTAATTTTCGAATTCCGCGTAAGTTAACCAGAGAGAACAGACCGTTTCATGTACCCGCCTGCTTCTTCCCACACTCTACCGTTCACAGAATACAAAGTCTCTATAATGTTAATTTTCTTGATCTTGACGTTTTTCATAGTCCACAATCATTGTTTTTATCCGAGCTTTGCACTGTTTTGACATAGTGTGGCACAATGTACAAAGTCTTCCCTTCTCAGTCTTTCCACATAGTTGTATATATGCAATCTAATTTTTTTATTCCCCGTCAATATTTCTCGTGTTGTCTTATTTTACTCCTCCCATTTTGTGTTCATTTCTCTTTGTCTACGTGTTTTTGCTCTTTTTATTTCTGAAAACTGTCTGTATTGTATTGTTTATTTTTATTGTTTTTTGCGTGCGCCTGCATAAAGACCTTACGGTTGTTCCTGGGCACGTTAAACAAATAAATGATTGATTGATTGATTGATTGATTGATTGATTGATTATTATTACCGTTCCTGGAAGTCGCAACTAGAGTGTGAACTATCGCACAAACGCACGCACCCTGCCAACTGTTTCGAACTTAAGCGCTTCCGCCAGCTTGCGTCGTCAGCTGAAACGACACGCCACGGTGGTCGCACCACGCAGCAACGAGAACATGCCGGGCGAAGAAACTTCACTGTTGGCGACGCTGCCGCAGCCCTGCAACTACAGTACCTGCAACCCAAGATCGCGCGCGAGCAGTCTTGGAAGAAGCGGGGAGGGTCGCTATCGGGCCCGAAGCCATTATTCTCGGGGCTCCCCGTCACCTGCCAGCGTTCCCAGGCGCCCTGTCGTCTTTCCCCAAGTAACAATGGCTCCTTCTTGGGCGCTTTTTCTTCGTCTCCCTTGACACTGGCTCCTCCCTCGCTGCTTCTTTTTATTCAATCATTACCTTCCGCAGGGGCGCAGCACCGCTCGTCGTGGCGGGCTCGGGTCCTCGCCTGCCACGCTTTGTTTTACCGACCGCCGACGCATTGGCGGCGGCAGTGCTGCCAAACTCCCTGAGCACAACAACGCCCTTCCCCTCTTTTGGCCCTCCCTCTCGGGGGAACGTCTCAATGCCCCGGCAAATGAGTCCGAACGCCGCGGCTCGTAAATCACGCGTCGCCAGGAACGCAGCCCTCCGCTTTTCGGCGCTCGCCCACGAGATGCGCGTCGCCGACACAGTGCGGCCGGTGAGGCTGGTCAGTGAGTGAACGGACCGGGGCTGCCATCGCGCCGTCACCGGACCCTCCGGTCGCGAGCCCCGAGTTCCACCCGAGCGCGCACGCGGCCGAGCGTGGCTTTCGCGTGTTTGTCCTCGCGATGGCGCGCCACACGCGGAATACTGTTGGCGAGCATTTTGACTAGTGTCACTGACATTGCAATGCGTTGGTCGCTCTTGGTATTAGGAGCAAAATATTCTTCCGGCACGGAGCCACGCGTCTTGTGCATGCCATACAGCTGCATCAACAGACTAACTGAGCATCTCCAAAAATATTAGAGAGTAGCTAGCGTATAGAGGATATCATCTCAGCAGATCTCTTTTGGCCAGTCACGGCCCGAAGGTTGCTTACCAAAACATGAACTCAATGTTCGCGCCAAGGTGAACAAGTTGTATTAAATTTGGGTCGTGTAACAGGGCCCGACCATGGGAAGAAGAAGATGTTCAATGATGAGAGGAAGGAGAGGTCGGCCTGGAAAGCGGGTTTCTAGCCTGCTATTCCTCACGGGGAAATTTGGCTAGGCGCTATAGGCTGCACCAAAAAAAAGTCACAGTTTCGCCGCAAGGGCGAAGCAATGAATGCGATAGCAAGAAATTAATGCTATACGAAGTGAGGCTCGCCAATGGATACTCTCAGTTTGAACAGCGTTCCTGTTGCAAAGGCGGCCGAAGCAGCGAAGGAAACTAGCGTGCTTCAACTGTCGAGCTGTGACACTTGATAGCTCGCGCTCATCTTCTGTTTGTTCGTTTAGCGGCGTCCCTTCAACTCGAGTGACTTTCGTACGCTCGGTAACATGAGCGCGGACAACACGGTGAAAGCGTGAAACATTCCTCTTCCCCTCACCGCGAGAAAACCGCGCGAGCAGACAACGGAAGGGCAATGTTCTCGCTGCGCAAATATAAGAAGCGAGCGAGCTCGACGACGACTTTTAAATGCGCCCGTCGCGCTGCTAGCGCCATCTCGCTGGTAATGAAGAAACGCTTATTATCGCCTGCCGTCTCTGAGTCCGTCCAGCGGTAAAGGGTATGTATATAACGCTCGCCGTTAGCTACGTGGAGGATCTGCGTTTCGTGGCGTAGTGGATAGCGCCACTCGCTGTGGAGCAAGAGGGCCTTGGTTCGATTCCGCGCTTCGGAAGCATTTTTCTGAATTATTTTTCTTTGGGGCTTTTATATATATATACATACTTATACATATACGGTGCATGACGGCGGCGACGGCGACGGCAAAATCCAGCCGAGACTGTCCATATAATTGCTATCGCAATAAAACTTCGAGGACGCTTGAGCTTCGCCTTCAAGAATAGAACGCGGTATAGCGTAATCGGGTCCCGTGCGCATCGCCTTCTCACTTGCTAGCCTGGCTTCGGTTCTTGGTGCATGCCTCGACCGTGCCGCAAGAAAAAGAACGCCTGTGCGCCTAACATTGGCCGTTTCAAACTATCCTAGAATGCCTACTTTAAGTACAGTTGCGCAGTGCCCATTACGCCATAATTCTTCCTTTTGCGAATCAGCGAATTACCCACTACGCCTCCGTAAGGGAGCAAGCGAACCTACGCAGCTGCTCACTTTGTTGATGCCTTTGCTGATGACGATGATTAAATGTCTGAGCGCGTTGTAATGGCTGAGCCTTTAAAGCGCCCACTAGTTGTGCAATTCACATGTTTGGACGCCTGGCGCGATTCTACGCTTCTGCCACGCAATATTACATGCGTTGAGTAGGCTCCTCTCACTACAAGACGTTAATATAGTGTTTTTTTCGAAGCTGTTCCAAACAATGGCGTGGCTCTGTGATAGAACACCTGCTTGCCACGCAGAAGGCCTGGGTTCGATTGTCACTCGAACCAAATATTTTAATTATTGCTTTTATTTGCACATTTCTCGATTTTTTCGTCACGAACAGCGCTGATTTTTAGCTCACAGTCAACGACACCGACACCGGAATTTCTACGAAACGAACTCTTTCGCACCATCGTGTTAAAAGCAGACTAGTGAAAGATACGACTGAAAAATTCGCAAAATACTATCCCGACTTATAGGACACCAAATATCGAACAATGAGACCTACAGGTTCGCAATTCGAATTGATGGTAATGACCATGTGCGCCGAAGTGAAAAAAAAAGCTAATGTGGAATACGCCGAATATAGAGGATGTTTCTTTTTTTTAGATAACAGACTTTTTATTAAGAGAGAGAGAAATAGATGAAAAGGAAACGCAGGGAGGTTAACCTGGCGCGAGTGACCGGTTTGCTACCCTGCACAGGGGTGGGGATATAGGGGTCGCAAAGAGGACAGAGAGAGAGTGAGATAAAATGAAAACGAAAAAAAAAAACGCACACATGCACACACACGCAAGACGTTCCAGTCAGAGCCGTTCTGAGAGACCAGTTGAACGCAGAAAGCGCAGTAGCGCTTGCACAGCCTTTTTCTGTGACGTTTGATCCGGTCGATGGCGCAGGATTCTTTCTTCCGACAGAGTGAGGTCGTCCAACTTAGCGCGTTGCAAAATGACTGTCTCTGTGAACAGTACTGTGGGCAGTCGCACAGAATATGTTGAATTCTGTGCGACTGCCCACAGTAAAAATCCCATGGCTACTGCCGTTTTAGCACACAGACTTTACGTCGAGGCGGGAAACACTTCGCCGCAGCTAGAGTGACACTGAAGTGACTAATTAACGAAAACTCGTTCATTAACTCTTTAATTGTGGATTTGACGACATCTGCTTATATGGGAAGTTATAGAACGTCGCGATTTATGGCGCACCCAATTTTTAGAAAGGACACAAGTTGCGTGTGATTTGAAATATTCATCATCAAATTCATCGCGGCCGCTTTGTTACGTCAGACCCGAACAACCCGTGGGGAAGAAAAGACAGAATTTTAACTAAGCAGAATCTGGTCAGGAAAGACGGCAAGTCGTCTGAAAGACACAACTTACTTCTTTGCGCACGTGATATGTGTTGTTTATCCGTTTTGTTTCTTAACTATAAACAGGCGCAAAAGACTTTCGCCTGTCTGCAAGAAGCAGCACCGCAGTAGCTGCCCCTGAGTTTTATGCTAGGCTTCCAAAGCAAGGTCGAGCGGCGCCACTGCTCTTATCGCAACTGGGGGCATCCACGGCCACAGCACTGCCGCCCCCGCTTCCGCGCACGTGCATAGCTCTCGGACTGCATCTGTGGTGCGTCACAACGTAACTATTGCCGACTAGCAGTTCTCGGGCCGAATGAGGAGCGCATGCGCACACGTGTCCTGGCAAATCCGATGACAAGCCGCCTTCGCGGGCAGCGTCTGCCCCCAGTAACGCATAGCTCAGCCGCGCGAGCGTCGCGCCCATACTCGAGCTTGGGTTCCCTATACAGGGAGAGAACAGGTGGATATTACAGGTTTCTTGCGCACAGCGCGAAAGAAACAGATAAGGACTAAACATCACGCGCAAATGTACGGCGATCCGCTTGTGCAGTGAGATGACTAGCCGCTTTCCACGACAAGACACAGTCGCGACTCGCCTTCGTTCAAATTTCTTCACTTCCTTGTCAGGGGAAGTTCCGGTATGACGTAACAGACCGGGCGCATTTGCTGCGCGCCGGGCGCGGTAAGCTTCGGTATCGGCCTTAATATTCGATGATGAATATCTCAAATTACGTGCAACTTTTCTAATTTCTAAATAAAAGTGTATGCCATAAATTGTGACTGTCTACAACATTCACATATAAAGAAGGGCCCTCAGGTCAATAAAAAATTAATTAACGAGCTTTCTTTAATTAGTCCCTTCATTGACACTTTAGCTCGACGTAATGTTCGTGTGCGAAGATAACAGGAGCCTGATTGCCATAGCGTTTTTATAAAAAAACCTGCATTGTCCAAAAAAAAAAAAAAACCGTATGTAAATAAAACCCGATACCGGAGCACGCGAAAGCAGGCTTTCTTGCACAACACCTGTGACTTTAAGGCGGCGTGCACACAGGGCGATGGTAGTGAGTAAGTCGCAGTCAGGCGCACGCATACGCAAACACACACGCGCACAACAATGGGAGACTTTTTAAAGCCAAAGCCTTACATGTCTCATGCGAATGTGATATTGAGCGAAAAGCCAGCGCCGACGCGAAATCGTACAAAAAGTCGCATGGCCACCATCGTGGATCGAGGCGCGCGAGCTACGCGTTCACTTTGTCACTACGGCGTTCACGTGACATGAAATGCAGGGTAAAAGAGTCACATCGGATGAACGTTCCCCATCGAGTCGTCTTAGGCGAATGCATAGGAAACCCTGTGAGTCTTTCTTTTTTTTTTAATACTGAAAAGGCTGAGAGTTCGCTTAAAGGTACAACCCGGCGATGGGAATAAGAGCTGTGAAACTATGGTGATTAATTACGATGAGGAGAAAGCAAGGAGTGAATGTACATGCACAAAGAGTGCAAAGAAAAATATCGGCTCGCTGAATCTACCTCCTTTTGCGTGCAGCATTCGTGTAAACACTGCAGAAAAGTTTTTGTCCGTATATGTCGGAACACAGCAAACCTCAGATGCAAACACAGCAAACGAGCCTCAGATGATTCGAATTATCGAATAAGTTGGGCTCACTCTGCTAACCTGCTATAGTTTGCCATAGAGAATGCTTCTGTCTGACGGTGGAACCGGCTATCGATTTCTCGACCAAGGCAATTTTTTGAACGGGCATCCAGTCTCCTTGTGGATTTTTCCAGAACTGGTCTGGTTCTGTCGATCCGCGTTATGCTGTCAGAAACCATATACACCGATGAATGTGGGAATGTGCTTAAAAGACGAACATGCTGTCATCTTTCGCCTTCGTCTTTTAAGTGCATTCCCACATTGTTCATAACGGACTTCGATATAGAATACGCAATACAATGATACACCTCTGGATTGCGCACGCGGTTGTTCTTCTCCTCCGTCTTGCTAACCTATCCTTCGACTCCTTCCCTCCATGGAGGGTATATCTAACAAGAATTGCCTCTGGTTAGCATCCCTGCATTTCTTTACGCCCTCTCTGTCTCACATGCATGTAGGAGTACTCTCAATCGGCGATGTGGCGGACCTTAACTTGCGGAGCTTAAGAATCGTACTGTGCACAGGATATCCTTTACTATAGAAACACCCAATATTATATTACGCATTTAGACCGAATCAAGGCCACGCGCAGCGAGCAAGCGCACACACCCACTTAAATGGGACTCCGAATAGAAAAGTGATTGACGGATTAGAGGAGCGAATTTCAACGCTTAGCCAGCATATATATAGGAATCCACGCGACGCATCCTCGTTTCAAGAGCACCTCTCGATGATCACAGTTTCACGCTCTGTCCACATTCGATGCCCATAAACCAAGAAAAAGGCTTACGTTCTGCACCCGAAGCAAGTCATGACGGTGACGCGCGAGACCGCAGCGACTCCAGCTATTTTCGGTGCTTCCGCGAGAGGCCTGTTCTGTGTTGCAAGGCGCGAAAGCCTCGCCGCTCGAGGCAACGAGCGGCTTCGGCAGCAAAGCGCGCGGTCCAAGACGTAAACCAAAACACACGCGCCGCTCGCTACATGTGACAGCTTCCTGGGGCTCGCATTTTCGTGATAGCACATTGCCGCGCAGCGCTCGCCGACGCCGAGCGGCCTTATCGGCGTCTCGAGCCCGGTGCTGTCGGGATGAGTGGGCCACCACTCGGGAACTGGCTCTCGATGCGGCTTTTCGCAAGCGCCTTCCTCTCGGTGCCGTCTTGATAAACTTTGGCGGCATCACTGTCCCGCTGCGGGAACAAAGGCATCAAAGCGTTCCGTCACCACCCACAATCTGACCGCGGCGCCCTACAAGAGACGGATTCGACGGAGTCCAAGTGCTGCTCGAGTAGACGCTGACAGGAAGGCGCACACTTGTCGGAGGTCACATTGATTCTATATTACGCGCCATGAGCATGTGAAAGTGATCAGTGCAGTGTATTATAGGAAGCTTCTTTTTAGGACATTCAGTGCAAAAACCTTATTTCCAGGAGAACTCAAGTGGAATCGACATTGCGATAATTTTTGCACAGGATATTTCCTTTAACATGTAGTATGTACATGTATAAATACCTTGTATATAAGTTCATTCCGGCCTGGCTAACAAGGCGTATACGGACCACCGCCCATCGCAATGACATGGCGGGTGCTCTGAACTGTGGAGTACGCCACTGATACTCACGCACCGCAACTGCGCTATGCATTTCGTCGAACACATTACGAACCTTAACAAGTCGACGTCTCTATGTTACTGACAAGCCATTTTTCTATTTCTCTTGTGAACCGAAAATAAGGAAGTGCGCATAACAAATACACGACCACCGTCGTCATGCAGTTATCTGCAGTATCGTAGTCTGCTTACAGGAACCCGGCTCCATTTCTCATGGGCTGCCAGACTTGACGGCGTCTTGTTTTCTACGGCCTGTGAAAGTGTGTGGCCATTAGAGAAGCCGTGCGGCACTGAAGTCGTACCAACCGCTGTACATGGAATACGGATGTGTGAGGTCCGTCGTGAGTCACTGCGCATGTCATTCACTTGTAAAACAGACAAATATCGAGAGCAAACACACTGCGGTTTCAGGTGTCCAACCAGCCTTCTTCGAACGAACGGATCCTGAGATTTGCTCGAGTTGAAGCCTTTTTCTGCCTTGTCTGGCAGAACAACATTATTTTTTAGCTAAACTGCCCAATCATCCTTATTTACGTCTTGCGTGCACACTATACTTCTGTCGACCAGTTTCGCGCGTGTGTGTGCAGAGGTGAGACGCCCGAAGAATGCGATGGTGCCGCCAACAGCAGTGCTCTGATTTATTCCGTGCGCCAGCGCGGATCTGTGCAGCTATAAGCGTCGCTGCTGCCATCGATTCCCGCTGCTGCTGCTGCTTCCTTTCAGCCAGCTCGGCCCTGTTGACGGCTCGTCGCGCCATATACCGTTGCCGTCTCTCAACATCTTCGCCGTGACACGAGAGCGTGTAATTAAAGCTTGACGCTTGAAGAATTTTCTCATTTTAAACTTCACACTCGGGCCCAATGCAGGGCCCGGGGCGAGTCAATAAGAAAATCATTTGCCGCGTCGCGGGTGCTGCGCACATATTATGGCGGCATTCCAAGACAAAAGCCTGCAGCCTCCTCATGTACACGCTGCGGCCCGATCGAAGAAACATTGATGGTCGTTAAATTACTGTCGATCGAAGATCGATCACAGCTCTCGGCTGGTCGCCTACCGGCAGCATACCGCACGCGGCGCCCTCTCCGGTGCAGCAACACGGCGCGGCCCCCTCAGCCTGCGGCAGTGGCACACGCGAGGATAAAAGAGGAGGACATTACTCTTCGCTGCCAATGCAACATCTGGTGTTCCGGCGCCCTTTCTTTCGCACTGTTCTCCTTGTACCGCATGCATCCATGTACTCTATGAAGAACAAAGGGCACGGGTGGCCAGAGGAAGCGAAATAAACCCACCGTTCATTTTTATTAAGCGACATTCGCCTTTCAGTGTCGCGATTCCGCGAAGGCCACAGTGAAGAGAAACCATGTAAACGACCAAGCTTAAGCACAGCGAGTTCGTTTTGCACTGCTTCCGGCAAGAACACATTACGGTCCGAAAGAAAACGTGTTCGACTAACGCTATCGCTGCCTGCGTTGCAGGAGCATCGCCAGATATTTTTCCGGGGGTGGGGGGTGGGGGGGTCAACAATACTTTATGTATGTTCGTGCGTGCGTTTGTACGTGTGCGTGTATATATACGCAAGCAAACAATCTCACACGACCCTTAAATTAACAGTATGTTATAGGATGTGAGTCAGTCAATGGTTCTTCGCAGGCTCTGAGACACATACATCCTCTATTATTATTATTATTATTATTATTATTATTATTATTATTATTATTATTATTATTATTATTATTATTATTATTATTATTTGACATATACAAATACACACCAAGACACACAGTAAATAGGTAGGGAACTAGGTGGCAACTGCCACCTAGTTCCCTCCTAATATAGGAAAATGAAGATATAGGTATGGGAGGAAAGAAGGAGAAAAGAAAATATGAGACTAAATAAATAACGCAGAGGGGAATAACAATACGTAGTGACACGGAAAAATATAAACGCGAGGCCAGGTAGTTTTTTTTTTTCAAGAACGTTATCAGGGCTCCATGGGCCGGGTCACGTCGAGAAGAACACCATCCCTGAAACAGGCAATCATCAGCGGCCGCAGACTTAACTCCAATAAGTCTATATTCACCAATTAGCAACATCCTCTGCGGAGCGAAAGCAGGACACTCTAAAATAAGACGCTCAAGTGTCTCACAGGTGCCACAAGACGTACAGAACGGACATTCCGCACGTCCTTATCGGCGTAAACGTTCGCGCACCGACGCAGAGCCAACCTTTAGCTTATATAAAAGTACACTGGCAGGACGAGGGAAGCCACGAACATGGGGAGAAAGCACCCAAACCAGCGACACGCTGGTTTGGGTGCTGCTTTATGAGGTGTCGGCGGATCAGCAGATGAGCGTTGTCAAACGTAGTACGCGAAATTTCTTGGTAGTCCCACTCGTTGTGGGGACAAGTTGAAGCGAGTCGATCAGCCTCATGATTTTAAGCAATACCCACGCGCGAAGGTATCAATTGGGAAATGAGGGACACCCCACGAGAGATAATTTCGCCTGCAAATCCTACGATACTGCAAACAATTGGGCCACCGGCATCTTTTCTCATTGGTCTGCTAAGGGCAGCCAGAGAGTCCATGATAATGACGACCTTCGATGCTCTTAATTCTTTTTGCACGAATTTCAGTGCAACATCAATCGCTGCTAGTTCCGCAGCTGTTGATGAGGATGGACGCGGTATTACTAACGGTTATAAAGAACCTTGGGTCATGGACATGTGCCTCGATGGTGCAGAAGGCAGTGAAAGCACTGCTGAAGTACTTAAAGTGGACAGGTCTTTGCGACCGGCGGTAGCCTCGATGTGCTCCCCCCAAGTGTGCACGTGATTCTGCCTCTCTCGTTTCACACCTTTATTCATTCCCCCAGTGCAGGGTTGTAAATTGGACGTGTGTCTGGTTCACCTTCCTGCCTTTCCTTGCTTCACCGCCAGTCGATAAATATCTTGTTCCGTTTTCTAAGGCTCTTCACTGTGTCCGCTTGAGTAGGGAACGACCAACCGGCTTGTCACATCCCGACGACGACTTGGCGCCGACGGTGCACGTAATATCAACCTGCGGAAGAGTAACATCATACAAAGAAAAGGAAGAGAGATTTCCGACTAAAACTGCATTTCGAACAGACAAGACGTTAATGAGTTCACAAAGTAAGTACGTCACTGCGGAGGTAGAAATGCGATCAGACCACGTGGGTCGAGGATCGAGCGTGCCGCAATTTCCGGCCGCAACTGAACGCCGTGCAAGGTGCTACAGACGTTAAGGATCAACTGAAGATTAATGCTCAGAGCAAGGCCTTACCCGGCCAGCTGCGAGATCTAATTATTTTGCCGCGAACTGCGTAAGTCATGCGTTATCGTGGCTTGCAAATCCCCCACTCCCGCAGCAGAAATAATTATTGCCGTAAGGCCGCATACGCTCTCCTCCTTTTGCGAATACATGTCGGCGGCTCTTCTCGAACAGCTGCTTGTAATAATACTACCGCCGTGGTGCCCAGCATTGCGCACCCTCACCTTTCTCATTCTTTAGTATGAGAAAGAAACGAAAGCCTCGTAAACAGAAATTACGAATCATCGATTGTCCTTCCAAGGGCGCGTGCGCTGCATAAGTACCTCCTTTTGCTGAGGCCCTGCAATCCATTCTTGCATGCAAGAAAGGGATTAAGACGGAAATGAGCGCTCACACTGCAGTCTCTTTTTTCTGCTTTCTTTCTTTCTTTCTTTCTTTCTTTCTTTCTTTCTTTCTTTCTTTCTTTCTTTCTTTCTTTCTTTCTTTCTTTCTTTCTTTCTTTCTTTCTTTCTTTCTTTCTTTCTTTCTTTCTTTATTCCACCTCTCTCTCTCTCTTTCTTTCTACGCTTCTCAAGATTAGCATTGAGTTGTTCGTTATAACCTTCTCTGAAAATAGTGTTTCACCTGTTTGTTTTTCCTCCTTTTCCTAACAGCAAAAGCTCTTCAGAAAGCATCGAGGTAGTGCGCAAAAACACTGTGCCCTCTCTAGAAAACCCTTTTGTAATGGTTCACGCGTCCGAACAAATTATTAAGCTCCTCTTAAGTGAGCCCTGCCAAATGTGCCCAGTTTTTAGAGAGAGATAGAAAGAAAAAGTACCAGATCGGTGGGGTTGGGAAGGAGGCGGATCAGCTGCAGCGGTAGAGCAGCTCTGCTGCACCTACAGACACTGGCCGAGCGAATGTTGCCAAAGGCGAGCTACTTTGGCTGCCCTCATCGATCTCGGTCGCTTAAGCGTTGCCCGCTGAGCCGAACCCTCTTTTCCGAGCACAATGACGACGCTTCGATCAGCGCCAATCGAGCCCCGGGCGCGGCACTCGGCTGTTCCTATTCTCCCGTGTTTCGCTCGCCAACCGGAGAAACAGCGATTGCAGAGTGCCGGCTCTCGTGCTTCACGCCGCCGCTGCCGTTCGGTGCCGCGCGCCGGCTAATCGCTCGCTATGCGCGCGCGCTTCCGCTTAACTTTGCGCCCAATTTGTGTGCTTTACCGTCGCGCCGGGGCGAAAATGGAAGCGTCCTTCTCATTTAATGAACAGCGTCATCATTAAGCTCCAATAATTAATTATTTTGGAGCACTCGTAATTAGGATTAGATAAATTAGCCAGAGCAGGATACACGCGGCACTCTTTTTCTGGACCCGCGCAAGAGGTCCCCCCCTTCTTCTCCCGGCATTTCCTTTCGCTCTTTCTTTCTCACCTCCGGATGAGGCCGGAAAATGAATATTGACCGTGGCTCGAAGCAGGCGGCTTTCTCTTCCGCGAGTAGGTTTCCCACTGATCGCTCTCGGAGAGTGGGCAGCCGCGCATCCTGGGGACAGAGCGTTGCGCCTTTGCTATATGTGATGTAGGCGCATTTGAGAGTGTCGATTTAGCTAAACTGTTTACAGTGTTTTCGTCAAAGCGCTCCTATATTCACAGACTTTAATTGAGGAAGCCTTCTTTTGACAGCAACATAATGGTTTTAAATGCGAAGCATTTCTTAGCGAACCTCAGGCACTTTGGCCGTTTCTATCTATCTATCTATCTATCTATCTATCTATCTATCTATCTAGCCGCCTACGTCTGGGCGCTCTCCTGGTCGTCTCCATAACTTGTAGTATACCAAAATTGGCATAGCAGGGGATCAGTGTATGGCGAACACGATTCACTGGTCATGACATGAATAACGCAAAATACCGGTCGCGTACGTCATGAAACCCTTTCTCTCAGTCACGTGTGGCACATACCCGCATATCAGAGTTCATGTTATGCGGGTATGTGCCACAGATGATACAGTCTCAACCAACACAGCAACGGCGAACACACATATTGACCTGCAAGGAAAGTGATAATAAATAATAACTGTTGGGGTTTTATGTCCCAAAACCATGATACGATTATGAGAGACGCCATAGCGAAGGGCTCCGGAAATTTTGACCATCTGGTACTCTTTAACGTGCACCGAGATCGCACAGTACACGGGCATCTAGCACTTTGCCTCCATCGAAATGTGACCGCCGCGGCCGGGATCGAACCCGCGACCTTCGGGTCAGGAGCCGAGCGCCGTAACCACTACACCGCCGCGGCCGACGCAAGGAAAGTGAGGGAGCTGAAGACCGAACACCCCTGGATGACGCTCAAGTACCATCTACTCGTCCACGTGGTCAGCAACGTGGACTACGTGGATTACAATAAAAATCGGGGTGAATGCTTCCCTACGATAAACCTGCCGAGAGAAACAGGCCTCTCATCATTACCGGTGACTTCAACATTGACTTATCAAGACTCAACAACGCCCGGTCCTTATACTGCGTGAAAGACAGCTTGGATGTGGACAGGGCATCAAAAGACCTCGCTGCCACGTCCAGGACAGGAGGCATCATAGATCATTTCATCGTAAGAATCCAGGATTTCCGCTAGCTGCACTATACCTCGCACTTCACTACACTTTGACCCCTCGTAGCCGCGATCACGAACGGATCCCATAACAAGTCTGGTCCAGCTGCTGGTGCTCACTGATCACGGTGATGATCACCTTGCTCAAGAAATGTCAAGAACCCCTCATACACATACACACAGGTTTGTGAAATGTGCGTGCGTTCTCAGTCATAGCGGACAAGTATAAGCACAACTGTAACGCAACTGTATCAACTGCAACTGTTGCGCCTGCGCGTGCCACTCGGCTGCGTACTATATATCTAGGGAAACTTTCCTAAATGAATCTTAGTTGCGAGTAACGCCTGTCCTGTGTATCTGTGTTCCTTCTTTGTCCTGTTCGGATTGGCGCTATCCAGTATTGAAGAATATAAGCACTACATATCAGCTTACCGCGTCTGGTGATGGTAACACCCACGTTGCTGTTGGCATCGTTACGCAACTGTAAACAACAAGCTATATAATACATATGCGACTTTTCAACATATGAGTGTGCGTGTACCACTTCCACATTTCTCTAGCGTCATTCCGTAACGTTTCGCTCAATGTGAAAAATTGCGCCACAGTCACCATCCCGCGCCTGCTTCGCATAACTTCGATTCCCACGATACGTGGGATCTGCCTAATTTTTTTTACCAGTTGTTATACGCGTGTTTGCTGGGCGTTCTATGTCTGCTCGTGTTATGTTATTTGTCTTCAGTAGTGTGTCCTCGTTATCGCTAGATGACACAAGGTTGTGTGCATTTGACAGATGCACTGAAATATAATGCAATAATTATGACGTCGACTCAAAATCTTACTGATATAAATATCCCATGCTGCTCCTCTGCCGATACCTCTGCTGTTTCATTTTGTGTTAAGCCCTTGTCGGTGATGTTAATCTTGATTAGACAACATTGTAACAGTTTTATAATCCAAGCCTTTATTTATTTATTTATTGAATAAACAAGAGTAACCGGTGTTATGGAGACGGTCAGTGCGTAGAATCTTGCCTGAAGGAAAAGGCATCGTCGCAATTGCAATAAAAAAAAATAAAGAACTTTTATTACTCCTAAAATGTTTCTACAACGTAACACAGCGTCAAATAACGCAGCTGGTGCTATTATTCCTTTCATTTAGTAGTGCACGTCAAAGAAAATTATTTCCCATGCTGTGAATCATGGATAGATGTTGAAATTCAGAAATGCAATCTGAGCCGCAGCTATATATACCGTTGGAGGTCAATTTGCTGCAAGTGTGAGGAGGTGACATGGGGCATACGGAACGAAAAAAAAAAAAAGCATGTTTCGCACATTCAGAAGTGCCCATTCTTGAAGTATTAATCCACCTTCGAGCTTTATAGATCGATTCGACCTCTCTATAGTATAAGTTCGTGACGCCGTACCTGGTCTTGCTTGTTTCTTTGCACGTATGCGCGCGCCATGTCGCAAAACAGAAAACGGTCGCCATAATAAACCAAGCTGCCGTAATTTATGCTGTCACCTCGCTTTTATGCGATTTTGGACTGCACTTCTTCTGGTCTTGTGGATTGCGATGGTTTTCGACGTTGCGCGTCCATCGAAGTCAGTGGAAACCAAGTGATTCGGTTACCATGACAGCATTGGCGTCGCATCATTCCGGGCAACACTCGATGTTTTGATGACAAACCGCGGCGGCATAACAGACGTGATAGCTTCGTTTATGCCATATTACTACAGTGCATTTTTTTTTATTGACATGATGTAAGGAGATGTTGGCGCACAAATAAGGCGCCGGCTACTCCTTAGCTCTTGGAGTACATAGGGTTCATAAACATAAAGTACATAGTGTTCAAATTTCTAATCACAATTAACTCGTAGTACATACAATATACAACTTAGCGTAACAGTCAAGACATAACAGTCAAAACAACATATTCAACAATCACATATATGTGAACACACGGTGATATTAAAAAAAAAGAAACAGCAACTGTTGCGTAACATATCCAAGACAAAAATAGTCAACACACATAAATATACACTCTGCCGTTAATACAAAACAAAGCTTAAATGCGCTAGTAATGGCCAAGGATGCCACTCTCTTCAAGAAAAATTTTCAATGCTTTTAAAGCACTTCTGTAAGCCTCTTGTTGGCCACGGGCCTAGAAGTTTCCTTAAACTTAGTGGTCTGCGGTCTAATGTTATTAACGATGATTGAAGTCGACGTCTTGGTGCGTCGTGCTGTGGGCATTCTAGAAGGAGGTGATATATGTCTTCATCTACGAATCCACAATCACATTCAGGAGTTTCAGCGCGGCCATTTTTGTGTAAAAAATGCTTGGTGTAGGCAGTTACTAGCCTTAATCGGTGAATAAGGGTTTCCACACTTCTGTCTAAAGACAACGGAATTTCAAATTCGATAAGTGGATCTACATGATATAAATCACAGCTTTTAGAATTTTCGTCGAACCACGCATTTCTAGACATATTGAAAGACTGTGTCTTTAAAATGCTTCGCAATTCATTTTTCGACATTGGGATAGAAATGATATCTTTTTTGCGGTGTGCTTGTCGCGCTGCTTCATCAGCTGCTGTATTGCCAGGAATGTTGCAATGTCCCGGTATCCACTGGAACATTATTTCATGATGCTTTTGATCGGCCTTGGTGAGCTCTTTAAGTGTCTCGTAGATCAGACTATTATTAATTGTTTCTGCTTTTGTGCTACAGAGTGATGTTAGTGCCGCCTTGCGAATCACTGAAAATTACCCATTTCTGAGCATCTCTTACAGAATTGATAAATTTTATAGCACTTAGAATAGCGAATAGTTCAGCTGTTGTAGATGATGTAATGCGAGATAATTTAAATGAATCTTGTACCTTGAGGTGCGGTATAATAAATGCTGAAGTTGAAGATTTTTGTACACTGGAGCCATCTGTATAGACATGTATGTAGTCCGGATATCGCATATATATCTGGTAGAGCGCTAGTTGTTGGGCGGCTAGAATGAACATGTCATTTTTTCTGATTATGCCGTCCACTGACACTTCGACCTTTGGTAGCGTAAGTAGCCATGGAGGATAATCAACGTCAGAGTTAAAAAATTCATTTCTTGGCAATATACTGGCTCTTTCCTTAATTTCTTTATGAACATGGCTTCTATTCCTTTGTAATATCTCCAGAGCCAATGGGTGGTTTTTATGTTGCGTCTGAAGACGAAAAAAATGCCGACATGTTTCTATACTTCTCATGACTGTGAAGGGAGATTGGCGAGTCTCTGCTATTACAAGGGAACTGGAAGTCGCTCGTGGAACTCCTAGACATATGCGTAATCCCCTAGCTAAAAGCCTTTGAAGTCTCTGTTCCGACGTGTGTGAAAGGCCGTGTAAGATTGCCGCAGAGTACGCAATTCTTTGTCTTATTAAATCATTGTGAACAGTTAGTAGGGACGACACTGATCCACCCCACGACGTACCAGCAATTCTGCGAAGTATATTTACTGTTGCATTAACATCGTTTTCGAGTTTTTTTATGTGTGGTGTCCAGAATAGCTGCCGATCAAGTACTATTCCAAGGAATCGATGCTGTGTCACAATCAATAAAGGTCGTCGTCCTTCCAGACTAAGATTAAAATTGTTTAACTTCTTACGGCTGAAGGGCAATATAGCTGTCTTCGCATGCGACAGAGTCATCCCTCTCTCTATTAAAAAGTTGTTAATGGTATTAATGCCCTCTTGTAGTGCCGTCTGAATTAACTGAACATTAGTTCCAGATGTCCAAATGCACACATCATCTGCATACAGCGAGAATCGTAACTGAGATGGCAGTCGTCTTGCTAAATCAGCCATGACGCAGTTGAATAGAAAAGGGCTAAGCACACTTCCCTGTGGCACTCCTTGCTTGACATCGTGTTCTGCACTCTTTCCTTCACCCGTCTGGACAAATATTTTGCGATCTGATAAAAATTCAGAAATCCATCGCAAGGACTTGCCGAACATTCCGAGTTCCAACATACTGAGTAGAACATGCACGTGACTGATGGTGTCGAATGCCCTCTTTATGTCCAAGAATACTGCGACCGTCACGTTACCGCAGGCGCGTTCGTGTTCCACGTACGTTACTACGTCCATTGTAGCATCCATTGTGCATCTCTGCTTTCTAAAACCTGTTAAGTAGTTGGACAACACATCCGTTTCGTTGCACCACCACTCAAGTCGCGCGCCAATCATCTTTTCCATTACCTTGCATAAGCAACTTATCAAGCTGACTGGACGAAAAGAATCAAGGCACAAGGGCGTCTTTCCAGGTTTTAGAATCGGAATAACTCGAGCGACTTTCCAAGGTTGTGGTACAACTTCTTCTGTCCATAGATTATTATAAATGTCTAAAAGAGCTTTGGTGCCTGTCGGTCCGAGGTTTTTTAGCATTAGACCTGCATTTATTTCGGGATCGAATTCGGCCGCTATGAAGAGCACTTCGCGGGCGCAGCGTCAAGCCGCCGTTGCCGGATTTCAGGATGTTCAAACGTTATTGAAATTAGTGGTTTTTACTGCCATATTATTGAAACATTGTTCAGGCGCTTCCCGTGGGAAAAAAGGTATATATATATATATATATATATATATATATATATATATATATATATATATATATATATATATATATATATATATATATATATATATATATATATATATATATAAAGCTATGGCGACGTGCGTGTCTAACTGGCAAACAGCTTTCACTGTTTGTCGGAGTGCCCTCAATCGTCATAGCGTGACGCGAGCGCTCTTACATTTCTCATTAGTTGCGTCCGAAACACGCCACATTCATATTATCGCAATCACCTGCATTATAGGGCTTCATTATCGCGATAAGTTCGCTTACGCAACAGCGCTGCAAGACGCACGATTCGAACCGGGAGTCGTTGCGGTTACTCACGAACTGGCCGTACAGATGAAATAGAAAAAAAGAAATGTCACTGTACTCAAAATTGTAGTGCCCCGTTAAAGGTGAGCGCAAGAGGTTCAACTTTAATACGAGTTCGTCCACCTTACACACGGCTTCTCTTATAGCTCATGCAACGTTGGTTTGGGACGTTGATCCTATATAGTTTCATTTCGTTCATTTCGATTACTGTGCCCTCAGGGCCAACCAAGGCATTACAGAGTACGGTGGGTTACAGGTTACATGGGAAGTTGTACAACACAAGTAATATTTGACATACATGATTCATTAGAAATAAAATGAGTAAAAAAATCAAAGAAGCTGGTACAAGGTATTTTATGCATAAATATGATATACAAGAAATACAATAGATACGAAAAAGCGACAATAACAAGGCATTACACGGGTGAAGAAAATCGCATTCTAGTTGGTAATGTTTTTTAAGATATCACTAAACAAGAGATTGTCACTGATAGAGTGTTTTCAGTAAGGCGGTTCCGTTCTAGTGATGTCCGGGGAATGAACGGGTGGCAAAATGTGTACGTGGTGCCAGAAGGAACGTGAACCCCATAAGAATGATCGATGCGACGGAAAACATAGTGTGGAATATGAATGAATATATCATGCTGTGTTGTGTGCTTAGAAAATTTTATAAAATAATGGTAAACGGGGAATTTTACACCGAGCTGCAAGAGATGGAAGCGAAAGGCTAGTTTTCATGGCTGTTGCGCTATAAGCTCTGTTACATTTGGTAATAATAAAGCGAGCTGCATTATTCTGACAATTATCCTATAGTTAATAAATAAGTCAGTCAAATTACCCGCTGTGTCCTATCCGCGCTCCTCGGCACTACGTACACTGACATTCCAAGCTTGCCGGCATCTTAGTAATAATCGAAGGTCCATGCGAGACTATAGCTATAAAGCAGCAGCGCGACCCTCTTCCTGCAGGTTTTCCTATACGGTCCATGTTGCAGCTCTGGTATAATACCGTACCTTGTGTTCTGTTTCGTAACTTTGGCCTGCAGTGTACTCCGTGACCTAATTTTATTGAGTCTGCCTTGCGTGCTTCGAAGTCATCAGGCATTATACAATAGCGTGACCTGTGGATGAGTTCAATATTGCGTGCGCGCATTGCTGCTTTCTTGCATTCCCTAATTCCCGCCTCTCATCATTTCTCTAACAGCTCTTACGGTCTCGTCCTATTATGCACCTCTCGCACACTGAACAGGAAGCCCAGCAAATCTACGTACGGCACAGCCGATCGCCCACTCGACGTGAAGGAGTGTCGTATATATTTTGTACTTTTCGTGAACACTTGGGTGAAAAAAATAAGAAAGGAGTGTCGGTTCTGACGCTGCTAATGATTTATTTCGCAAGTAATTTCTAGATTTCATGTAGTAACGCCTGAGCGTGATATAGAGGCGCTCAGGCATCTCTATATAACGTGCTTTGGGCGCTTTGCAACAAATATTGAAATCAATTTATTCATTCCATGCTCCGAAGTAGCCGCCACTGCTATTACTACACCGGATGCCAGCACGGCATGCATATTTGCACCGACGGTTCGGACTTCACCTATCAGTTCAGCAGCAACTTTCGGAGTTCCAGCGAGTAAAATTCGTTCATGTCGCACATAACGACACATAGGGCAGCAAGATGTAGAGCTCTCCGGGTCGCTTCGAAATGCATCACCGTTTAACCGTCACAGAAAGAAGCGACACATTGTGGCTTTCTAAAGCAGCTCCTTCTTGCTTCAAGGCTATTTTACATCGCGGAACATCTGGGCTGACGGTATCCGAAGCTTATGTTTGTGCCATAGCTGGTCAGACATACTGGCAAAGGCATCTGTACAGGCGCCAAAAACAGAGACGAAGAGACTGTTTGGCTCCCGTTCTGTTATACACAGCTTTACTTCATCTCTGCTTTTTCGCTCCTAGCTCTCTTTGCAATGATGGTATCTGATATTAGGAAAATACACCGTCATTCTTGCGTAAAAGAAAAACAAAAACAGCACGATTTGTTAAGTGGCTTTGGGATATTTGGGACAACGGCTTGCTGGCCTTCTTCTCTCCGTCTCTACCTTCAGTCTATATCAAACCAAATGCACTAGATAATTTTATTTATTTATTTATTTATTTATTTATTCGTTCATTTAAATATTCTCAATGCCATTTGCGACGTTACAGAGGTGAGTGGTGCTACAAATTCAAAACGTCAGTCTTGAATGATGCATGATCAGGGTTGCTGGCGATGGAGGCAGGGAGGTGATTCCACTCAGATGATACCTTCGGCACGCAGGAGTGGAAGTGCATGTTGGTCTGGCGAAACGGCACTTGAACTTTGAAGTCATGGTCGACGTGAAATGAAACGTGAGAAGTTGGCGAGAACAATGTGAGTTTTATTTCAGGACTCGTAAAGAAGATTTTATGAAAGAGGCATAGGCGGGCCTGCTTCCTTCTGTTAGAAGGGTTAGGGAGGTTTAGAGAAGTTTTCTTTGAAGTGATACCGGCAGTACGGGAGTAATTAGCAACGATGAAGCGAGCTGAAAAATTTTGGATGGATTCCAGTGCGTTTACAAGTGTGCAAGAGCGAGGACCCCAGATAGAAGAGGCGTACTCGAGTTTAGACCCGACTTATGTTTTATAAAGAAGTAGTTTTAAAGAAACAGGAGCCAAAGCAAAGCTGCGACGCAAGAAACCGAGAGTGCGGTTCGCATTGTTAGTCACGCAGTTAATATGAGTTTTCCTGATAAATTTTTATCTATGTGAACACCTAGGTATTTATAAGCAATGACCGATGACAACTAAAAATTAGTAATTGAATAAGCAGGGGTAGTACAGTCAGGAATTCCTCGGGAGATCCTTCATTATTTTGCATTTGTTAACATCCAGTTTCATGGACAAGAGTGCACAACAAGAAGTAATGCTATCAAGGTCAGATTAAAGTTGAGATGAATCATACGGGTTTGTTATTCGCGGTAGAGGACACATTCACCGGCAAATTGCCTGACTGTTGCTTTAATGCAGGTTGGAAGGGCATTAATGTAAATGAGAAAGAGTACGGGTCCAAGGACGGAGCCCTGCGGTACACCTGATGTGACAAAACAACTACACGAGTTACGACCATTAACTGTTACATGCTGGCAGTACGTTATGTTGGGCTAGTTGGTGCATCGTTACTTGAAATACGTGGCGCAAGGTTGCAACTGAGAAGAAACAAGAAAAGACAGAAAGAACGCCAACTCACAACTAAGTTTATTTTCATGAAGCGTTCACAATATAAAGGCTCTTGGCGGACATGCGCAGAACATTTCCTTGACCCCACGTGCAGGCATGAACAGACGAGGTTTAAAAAAATCGCAATCATGATATCTGGAAACCAGCAACAAACAGATGTATCCTAATGTAAAGGCGTCGAAAAAAACAAAAACAGAAACACAAATCTGCGCGAAGGTCGAGGAAAAAACCACAAAAAGACTGACAGACAATTCGCAGCCAACCATCTAAAGTATGCACATCTAGATCCGGCAATTGGAATTCACTACTATGCAGC
The DNA here is from genome assembly GCF_013339695.2 of Rhipicephalus sanguineus. NCBI lineage: Eukaryota > Metazoa > Arthropoda > Arachnida > Ixodida > Ixodidae > Rhipicephalus > Rhipicephalus sanguineus. The sequence goes on along the minus strand of NC_051176.1, from coordinate 274,654,648 downwards.
AAAACTGACGGCACGCTGACGCAAGAATCACTTTTCTTCCTTATGTGAAAGGCTTCAAGTAACTCCCGCGCCAGCGCATCCCGGCTCCTTCCAAGTAGTCGCGTGCGATCGAACTGCGGTGTGCAGCCACACGAAGCACAGTGGAAGGGTAAGTGAGACCCTGTTCCATTCCTAATTGATAAAGAATGCTCCCTTAAACGGTCATTTGTACAGCGCCCTGTCTGGCCTATATAGACCTTGCCACAGCTCAGGGGAATACTAACCCTGTAACGCACTCTAGCGAGGTAGATTTGGTTCTGAACCTGTTCCGACAACATGGAAAAGGCTTGTTCTTTACCCATGAACTCCCCATTGACAAGAGCTTGCAGTTTTTAGACATTAACTTGACTCTGGGCGAGGGTCATGTCTGTTGGAAGTTCAGCCCTAGAACGAGAAAAGAACTTCTTTCATATGATTCTGCACATTCGAAAGTGGTAAAGAGGGCTATAGCTGCTATGTGTTTTCGTTCTGCGCTGTCCAAGTCATGCGAGCACACAGTGTGTGAGAGTTTTTCCTCTCAGTTATCGCGGCTTACTGCAGCCGGGTTTCCTTATTCGGTCTTAGTCAGTGCGTCTGAAACGTTGCTTCAGAGGCTGAAAGGGGAACGCAGGAGGCCAGAGCCATTGCAAGGACAGAGAAAAAGACCGCATGTTGTACCATACATGCACAAAATTTCCCACAACCTGAAAAAGGTTGCAAATCGGCACCATGTGCCGGTGGTCTTCTCTGCTCCGAATAAGCTTTCGAGGCTCTGTGCCCGTATTTCTTCGAGAGGTGCCAAGGCGGCGTGCGATAAGAAGCATGCAAAGCCCTTTCTGCGTTGTGCCGTGGGCACTGTTTATGAAATTCCCCTGAGCTGTGGCAAGGTCTATATAGGCCAGACAGGGCGCTGTACAAATGACCGTTTAAGGGAGCATTCTTTATCAATTAGGAATGGAACAGGGTCTCACTTACCCTTCCACTGTGCTTCGTGTGGCTGCACACCGCAGTTCGATCGCACGCGACTACTTGGAAGGAGCCGGAATGCGCTGGCGTGGGAGTTACTTGAAGCCTTTCACATAAGGAAGAAAGGTGATTCTTGCGTCAGCGTGCCGTCAGTTTTGCTGCATAGTAGTGAATTCCAATTGCTGGATCTAGATGCGCATACTTTAGATGGTTGGCTACGAAGTGTCTGTCAGTCTTTTTGTGGTTTTTTCCTCGACCTTGGCGCAGATTTGTGTTTCTGTTTTTTTTTTTTTTTTTCGACGCCTTTACATTAGGATACATCTGTTTGTTGCTGGTTTCCAGATATCATGGTTGCAGTGATGCTACCGAGGACTTCTGATTTGGAGCAATTTTTGGAGCAGCAAAATTTCCGTTTTTGGAGCACTTTGGAGCAGCAAAATTTTCATCTTGGAGCACTTTGGAGCAGATAGTTTTGCATCTGGGAGCACTTTGGAGCAGCGAATTTTACATCCTGGAGTGCAATACAGAAGCATATTGCATTAACATTCAAGCACCTCAGTATTATTATGGGGCTCTTATGAAGGCTAGAAATATTTCGATTCATTGCAAATCTCATGGAAAAAACCATCCCAGGAGCATAGGCGTGCGCACAGGGAAGGCAGGGGGGGGGGCCGCCCCCCCTTATCACCTAGGAGGGGGGGGTGCAAAATCTGCCCCGTACATTGACCCTTGCGATAGCAATTATATGGACACTCTCGGCGGATTTTTGCCGTCACCGTTGCCGCAATTTTCCGTATAAAATCCAAATTAATAACATCACCACGCGCATTCTAGCCGCGGGTAAAAGCCCGCGAGCGCTGGCGACGAACGCGGCTAAAGCGGAGATTAAAGTAGCCGGCCGTCTGTCTCCGCCGCACGGACAGCGCATGCGATAACATCTTCCCGCGTGCGGGCCTGCCGTCGATTGCTCATCAAACAGAGAGGAAACGCCCCGCCTGTCTTTCGTAAGGAGCATGAAGGGACGCCAGGGGAGCGGAAGGGGGGGGAGCGCATCGTTCGAAGGGCGCAGTCGCTTGCGCGCGCGCTATCTCGAGACATCAGGAGACGGCTCGTAAACTTGCTGTACTCTCAACGCTTACTTCGCGTTTAGAGAACTCAGAGCAAGGAAACGCTTCGGTTCCTGGAGGGGCCATATTCCCTTAAACCAGCGTTTTGTTGAGTTACGCGAGATCGGATCCAAAAGAGTTAGCTGCTAGTCTTACTTCGTTTCACAATACAATTTTTTGGTATCGCATTGATTGCTTCACTCTTAAGCGAAACTGAGTTTTTTTAACCGTTAGCTATTGACCCCCGAAAGCGAGGGGCGGACGTGTCACATGGCGTAGCCGCTTCACTGTGGGCCGTCAGCGACGGGCCCGCTACTGACAGCTGCGCATTTGCGGCTGCTCCGACAGGAGATATGATTTACTAATGAGATGACGTTTTTAAAAAAGCAAGCAAAAAATAATTCGAATTGGAGCCCTAGCACGTGAGCTCGAAACGGCAGGGCCTTTTAGGGGGTACTTTACCGCAGAGTGATTACAAACTCCGACGTGCTGGCGGAGGAATTACGAAAAGCTGTTCTGGATGAAGATCCATGGATAAAGTATATCTGAGGAAAAGTGTCAACGCGTTTCCACCGTTCGCGTGCTCTTCTAAACGCGAAGCAAGGAAATTCGATATTGTCCCTATATCTACTGCGAGCGATCCCGATTTCATTCCGCGATGTCCGGAAACAGAAGTGACAGACATTTTAGCGGCACTCATGTAGTTATTACTGAACATTGCTTTCCTTACGTGCCGTGCGACGCTTGAAACGAGCTATCAGCAGCGTTTCTGAAACAGACGACGTCCGCCGATGAATCGCCGTCGCACTTTCTCGCTACCGATAGGCCTAGACGTCACGAGCCTCTGCGGAGAGCGCGTTTTGCTGTCGAGCCGACTTGCAGAACAGAAGCTGCGTCGGCACCGTGCATGGCATCGTGGCTTACTCGGAACGCACGCGCGAGCGCTATTTATTCAGCGGAATAATTCTTGGTCCATGATTGCGACTTTATTGCAGCCCCAAGTCGAGCTGCACATGTTCTGACGCGCCGGCGGTGCGATTGCCGGTGATAGACGCCCCCAACCCGAGACTTTGGCGCAGTTTGGCGCAATTTCGTCGATATTATCAGGATGGCGCAGTAAATACAATTTGGCGCACTTGGCGCAGTTGGCGCGGAGTGGAATCACTGTGATTGCGATTTTTTTAACCTCGTCTGTTCATGCCTGCGGCGGTGAAGGAAATGTT